>NW_019416706.1:309706-311082 GCF_000390285.2 Anoplophora glabripennis | reverse complement strand
CGGGTCTTTACATTTCCTTTTTTGCCTTCTTAAAATGAACTAAATGCAAATATGAGAATAAAGTGATATTTCATTACAAAAAATATAAGTTTCACGTGGCGGGGAATTCCAGAACAAAATATTTTTCAAATATGCTCCTTATGTCCTATCGCGTTGCAAAATATATATTTTTGTATTTTCTGTTAAAACATAACATACGACATAGTGGCACTAAAACTTTGCTGCCCTGCGTTACTCCTCGATGTATACAGGGTGAGTCATTCAAGAGGCTCACCATGGGTGTCTCGCTTCTCTTTTATTATAAGAGATGTGTCGAGAGGATTTAAACCGGGTCCGGTCTTTTCATTTAGATCCGGTCTTTTCAACAATTTAAATTTCGCGCCATTTTATAGCCTCAAAGCAGATTAAAATGTCAAATATTGACCCCCCCCCCCCTACTTAGGTTACTGGAAAGCTCTCAAGTTTTTAAGAATTTTAATTTTTAAATCTGTACCTAATATTAATAAATACGTCAAGGCAAAGACATAGTTTGGAAATTCTTTGATTGCATAACTGATAACTAACCCTTTTTATACAAAACAGTCAAAAAGAGGGTTTGGGTTTAAGCCGGGTCTTTTCCAATGTGTTTAAACCAGGTTCAAACCCTCAAAATCAAAAGACCCAATCTTCAAAAGTCTTCAAAATTAAGAAATAAAAAGTTGACATTCTGGGAACAATTGCTTATACAAATTTTGATTTTTTTTATGACCAAGTATTTGTAGAATAAGCTTTACAAGTCGATTTTTCAGAACACTATATTTCATTTTTGCAATAAGTATTTCGTTTCGTAAAAAGTTTTTTTTTCTATTATTCATTAGTATTATTTTTGGTTTTCCATTTAAAAATTAAAGTAAGTAGCAATAGTAGCAATTATATTTGAAATCGCATTATATTCGAAAGAAGCGCACCTGCTAGAGCTGTGAGCTTCGAGTCAGCGTGCGCGTACTCCCCAAATGCCTTCCCCTCTCTTGCTTAGTAATTGTCCAAAACATGACATAAATTTATTTAATTTTAATAAGCAATAGCATAAAATCGATGTAAAATTTCCCTGGGAACACGATGGTGCAATTATTTTTTTGCTACTTGCCGTAGTTTACGAGATATTTGCGAAAAACCTTATTTTTTACGGTTTTTTGACCTTTTGACCCCTTTCCTGACCACCTAGGTCAAAAATTTTTGCGGATTCGGATTCCTGAGGGTCGAAAACATATTTGCGCCCAGGTTTGATCGACAGAGGAAAAAATGGAGGTTCAGCCTTCATTTCAATGGACTAAATACATACAGTAATATTATATATATATTTTATGCCTATACATATTATTCTCCAAACGCAATTA
>NW_019416706.1:307374-309240 GCF_000390285.2 Anoplophora glabripennis | reverse complement strand
TTTATCCACGACTATTGTATAATGTACCCATTATACGTCTGTTTGCTCGACCTTAATAATACCCATTAATCACGGCAGTGATTAATGAGTCATTAATCACTACTGTCAGATGCTTCCTTAATTTAGCTATAATATTATATTGTTCTGCTACAAACAATCCGTTTTTAAAATTTTATCGTGTAAACCACTAAATATTTTCAATTCAGTGCTGTACATTTAAAAAAAAAATTAAAAAAGTGAATTTTCCTAGACCGGATTCGAACCCGGGACCCGCGGTTGGAAGGGAAAGAGCATCTACACTGAGCCATCAGCGACTTCATTTGTGCGAGTCGTATATCTGTTTCTTAACATACCATGTTTTTCGAAACATTTCAAAAAAAACTTCAACAAAAATATTTAGTAGTCGTGGATAAAGTATAGTATTCTACTCCCGTATAATGGGTATTATTCACTCAGTGATTTAGGCCACTCGCCTGCGGCTCGTGGCCGTAAACTTCACCTCGTGAATAATACCCATCATTATACGCTCGTTGAATAACATACTATTAATACACAGTTTTTATTACCTATTCACACAACCTTCTATTGTCTTATTTCCTGTCTTTATCCTCCTCGTTGATGCTCGTTCTGAAAACCTTTTCTTATCCTTCTTCTTTTATTTTTTTCAGTTTAATGTCAACTCTTTCCACTTACTATTCCTACTGCAAAACCACCTATTCTGTCTGATAACTCTGCTCCCTGGCTTGTTATTATACGTTTTGATTCTTCTTTCCTTTTGTTTATTTTCTACGACATTAAAATAACGGTTGTTAACTTTAATATACTAGAATTTTCTTCTTTATTCTTTTATTCCCAGTTAACTTCTTTTACTTCACCAAATTTTGTCTCCTTATAAATATACTTTATCTAAATATGTAAAGATCATGTAGATTAAAACATGCAGAAAGTCAGTATTTTGAAAATAAAAAATTCTCAAAAATCAAATCAAATCAAAATTCTCAGTTTAGTTGACATTTCCATGGTAACACTTCATTTGTTTTCAGTTCAATAAAAGCAAAAATCGAGCTCAAAGTAGCTAGTCCCTCATAAATTTCCAAAGCAGTAACATCGTCAGTTTAGTACCTAAAATAACAGCACAGAATTATCTACGACCTATATCAGCAGACGGACCCATCGCATTTCCAGACATAACGACAAAGCGCATTGTGAGTTGCATACAGATAAAATTTGGCCAAATTGCACTTTCAAACATTAAGGACGGGATTTTGTACAAAAACTATCGCCCAGCGTGAGTCACGAAACGGGACCCCGGCAAGTGCTGCTCTAGCTCTAGCGGCCAACACTTCAAGGTGTGTTGTTTAATAATTTACGCTGGACCGATATTTTAACGGGCCTCGCGCCCGATTGTTCAGGAACGGCTCCAATTTGTGTACATACAGTCTTATAAGGAAAGAGAGTAAAGATTTTATTAATCATTAATAGATTATCGAGGACAATAATTATTTTTTTATTAAGTAGGCAATAATTTTTAGTTAATAAGCTTAAACAATCTTAGAATTACCATTCCTTTATTATAAAAGCAGATATAATTTTTAAAATTCCATATAGTTTCTTCTTCAAAAGCTTAAAAAACGTATAGCAGGAATAGTCAACAGTCTAATGTTTATATTTTCACGTTAACAATCCGATACGTAAATTACCTGCTATTTTCAGTAAAAATGATATAACTTGAATTATTTTTTTACTTTGGTGAGTCTTATTTAAAAAACACTGCCTAATTACTAAAATACATAGAAACTTGCTACTAATTACGTTTGGAGAATAATATGTATAGTAGGGTGGTCCAAAAAAAAAAACGATTTTTTT
>NW_019416706.1:213453-304289 GCF_000390285.2 Anoplophora glabripennis | reverse complement strand
CCTTTTGACCCCTTGCCTGATCACCTAGGTCAAAAATTTTTGCGGATTCGGATTCCTGAGGGTCGAAAACATATTTGCGCCCAGGTTTGATCGACAGAGGAAAAAATGGAGGTTCAGCCTTCATTTCAATGGACTAAATACATACAGTAATATTATATATATATTTTATGCCTATACATATTATTCTCCAAACGCAATTAGTAGCAAGATTCTATATATTTTAGTAATTAAGCAGTGTTTTTAAGTTAAAACGACTCGTCAAAGTAAAAAAATATTTCAGGTTAGGTATATATTTTTTTTACTGAATATAGCAGTTAATTTACATTATCGGATTGTTAATGTGAAAATATAAACATTAGACTGTTGACTATTCCATGTTATACGTGTTTTAAGGTCACTTTTGAAGAAGAAACTACATGTAATTTTAAAAACCGTATTTCTGTTTTTATAATGAAGGAATAGTAATTATAAGATTGTTTAAGCTTATTAACTAAAAATTATTGCCTACTTAATAAAAAAAATATTATTGTCCTTGATAATCTATTACTGATTAATAAAATCTTTACTCTCTTTCCTTATAAGATTATATGTACACAAATTGGAGCCGTTCCTGGAAAATCTGTCCAGCGTAAATTATTAGACTTGTTCGTCGTTCGGTTAAAAAACACACCTTGAAGCGTTGGCCGCTAGAGCAGCACTTGCCGGGGTCCCGTTTCGTGACTCACACTGGGCGATATTTTTTGTACAAAATCCCGTCGTTAACAGGTACACCAGCGAGACATCTAATAATGCGTTTCTGTGCTACAAACATGTCCATAGTGCTACAAACATGTCCATACTTGGTCCCCAAAAGCATATGCCATATCGCAACCTTGAAGATACTTGTGCATGGTAAACCATGTTAAGGTGCTCTTGAGAGAAGAGGGTGCGTATATTTCTTAATAAGAAACAAACCGAATTCAGTTTAGAAGCTAATTGAACACAATGCTCTTTCCAACGGGACACTCGTCAATTGTTACGCCCAAAAACTTTATTTTACTATCAAACGATAGTGATTCTGAACCATTTAATGCTATGCTTAAAGGGTTACAATATTTTTGTCTGTTATGAAATCTTATCACGTGCGTCTTTTCTGTATTAAAATAGAGATCATTAGAATTGTACCAATTTTTTTAAATCTGCAGAACTTCGTTGGATTTGCGTTCTAACTGTACATCTTCTTTATCCGAGATTAATAACGACTGATCATCTGCATACATAGTGAATTCTGCATCAATGGTAAAAGAATCCAGTTCATTTATGTAAAGCAAAAACAGCACTGGACCCAATACAGAGCCTTGAGGCACACCCACATCTATACCTCGATATTCTGAGTTTACCATCTGTATCCCCGTGTTATCAACATGCTTTAAACTAAAAAAAATTGCAAACGATGATTTAAAAAGGATTTTATCCAGTCCAATGCTATCCCTCGTATACCATATGAATTAAGTTTATCTAGTAGCTTGTTATGATTGACGCAGTCAAATGCCCTGCTGAGATCACAAAAGATCCCAACAGGGCATTCACCCGCTTCCAAGAACTCCAAAACCCTTGTGTAGAAATTATGTATTGCTGTTTGCGTAGACATATCGGCCCTAAATCGATGTTGATTTTTTTGTGAATAAATTATGTTTAGCGACAAATGTTAGGATGCGCTCTAAAAAACAGTACTCAAAAATTTTAGAAAATGTAGAAGCGAGAGTTATTGGCCTGTAATTTTGCGAGTTCGTAGGATCTTCTTTCTTATAGACTGGCACGCATGCATTTCATGCATTACCTTTTGAAAAATACTTAGTAAATGAAAACCCAGTGATTTCCCCAGCAAAGTCGTGAACAATTTTTTTTCACAATGACATTTTTTTGTTTTTTTTTATAATATCTCGAAAAATAATGATGGAATTGTCTTACCCTCAATAGGACTTTTGTAGAGATGAAAAAACCTATAAAATGGATTTTTGTGCGATTCGATCCGTTCATTTTTACAGAGAAAATCCGGAAAAACCTCTAAAATAGACCTTTTTTCAAAAATTTATAACTCCGTCAAATTTGAAGCTGAAAAAACAATCTTGCGGAAGTTGACAGATAATAATATGTAGTTTAATCGTGCGCAAGATGGTTTCCGTCTGAGGCATAGTTTTTGCACAATTGCATTATAAACAAATTAGGGTCTTTTTTGCACAGCGTGGCGATTTATCAAAAATGGTCCGATTTAAATTCTGAAAACGGCATCTGAAAGTAGACAACAAAATCTCCAATTTGTATATCTCGGATTTTCGCCTGGGTGATGAGAAATATGCTAAAAATGACCTTGAAAGTCGCCCGAAACGATCGAAAATAGGAGCCAGAGTCCTCCGCTCGCTGCTTCCCCACCATCGCTGATATTTCCGCGTTCGTACTTTAAATTGTAGATAATTTAATTGCCTACAACATAAAATAACTAATATTCCAATAGGTCGTGTAGATATTCGTGGGCAGTAAAAAACGTGTTCTTTCACTTTTTTGTCATTTGCCACTTATTTGAAATTTCAAGTTTTCAGGTTTTATGATCTTATTCGACTTATGGGAGCTTTAAATGTTGATACGGTAAACACAGGAACAAATTCAGAGAGTGGGAAACTTAAAACCAGACATTTTAAAGGCCTTGAATTATTATTGATTTATCATTCTCTAACATTCCTGTTATAGCCCAGTCATTATAGACATGAAACAGCCTGTTTCGAGAAAAAAATACTATTAGAAGATTATCTGCGGAATATTGTTGGGAAACCTGTTATAAACAAAATATCAAAAAATCAACTCGAAGCTAGTTGGGAAACTTTGTTTAAACAATGGTCAAAGTTATGGAAAAGTAGTTTTTTGACTCACGTAAAAAAACTATTATTCATAGCAAAAAAAAGTTTATACAAAAAAGGTAGGTATTAAATAACCCTATAAAATGAAAGAGGTCCGATTAAATTCCGATAATTAGTTTATGCGCAAGGGCTCAAAAATGGTCGAAAATGGCCGTTTTTTTCAATTGCTAATAATTAATGCAATTTTCATCGCAGACACTTGTAATTAAGAATTTTTGAGGCTTTTTACACCCTTAATAAGTAGTAAAAATTTCAGCCCGAAAGCTTAATTGGTTTGGCGTTGGCGGCATTTATTTTATAATAAATACCTGTCTTAAAAATTTTATGAATATTAACATTTTTTCAGTAATTTTTAAACAAATTAAATTTGAAAAATTAAATGGTCAGTAGATGCATATGTCAATACAACTATTTAGGTACAAAAACAACTATTGATCGAAATTCTACAACGTCTGTGAGCTTGGGAAAAATGAATTGAAAATAGCATCTTCTTAGATAACAAATTCCGCCAACGCCAAGCTAATGAAGCTTTCGAGCTGAAATTTTTACCGCTTATTAAAGGTGCAAAAAACCTCAAAAATCCTGAATTACAAGTGTCTGCGATGAAAATTGTATTAATTATTAGCAATTGAAAAAAGCGGACATTTTCGACCATTTTTTAGCTCAGGCGCATTAATAAATTATCGGAATTCAATCGGAATTGTCTTATTTTACAAATTTATTTAATACCTACCTTTTTTGTATAAATCTTTTTTCTCTATGAATTACAGTTTTTTTAGGCGAGTCAAAAAAACACTTTTCCATAACTTTGACCATTGTTTTAACAAAGTTTCCCAACTAGTCTCGAGTTGATTTTTTGATATTTTGTTTATAACGCGTTTCTGAACAATATTCCGTAGAGAAACTTCTAATAGTATTTTTTTTCCCGAAAAAAGCTATAATGACTGGCCTATTAAATAACTTTGTAGGTACTGTTTCATAATTTATCCTAATCAAATTAATTAAATTTTCATTTATGTGGGACGATCGGGCTCCTGGCGAACACCCACTCAACAAATGTAACACGCAAAAGAGAAGCACCTCACGTGGGTGATGGGGAAATTGGCCTCCTATAAAATTTCTCATCTTTCTCTTAAATCTCTTCATTTTAAGGTCACTAGATTGTCCTACGGCGGGATATGAAAATTACGAAAAATTAGGTTAAAAAACACCCTGTGTTGTATTCTGACCATTTCTATTTATTACGTTTATTTGACATTTTCCATGTTTAACAAATAATTATTGTTTACAAAGAATATCAGATACATTGCTTTAATGTAGACTTTTATATAAATTTAGGTACAATAAATTATTCGTTGTTTAGTAGTACACAAATTATAAGGTAACGGCCCAGAACTGTCAAACTGGGTTAACAGTTTGAAATTACTGCTAGAACTTATAATTTTAGTAACACAGGTATATAATATCAGAAAATACATTTTCTGAAGGTATCAGGCCACAAAATATTTTGATTGTGTGTTAACATAAATTTCTTATTTAATAATTTACCACCTGCATTTTCGATAGCGTCGGCACGACACAGCCTTCGTGAGGTCATAAGGCTGCTGAAATACAAGCAGAAGCGGGTATTGTTCGTTCTTATCGCGAACAATGTTGTTCTACAAATTAAATTAATAGTACGTTGTAGATTGGAAGTGCCCCGCACGAATTATGACCGTTCTCCCTTCCATAATTAGCGATAAAAATCTTATAAGCCGTTGTTTGTGTATATTTAATGGAGAAAGCTGTAGTACAAATTAAATATTAGTTAAGCACGCGCTGAGATTTATATATTTTCTCCTTTAAGCTCTTCATTGTTCTCTAAGATGTTAACAAAATAAAAACAAGTAATCTTCTTTACGGACTCTAAATAATATATTTCACATTACTAAGAACTTTCCAAAAGTATAATAAAAAATCTGTAAAAATAGAAAACAATATGTTACCTGTTAACGGAATCCATTCTACTGTGTTCTTTATTCTTTTTATTTGACGAAAAAAAAAGAAAACTAATCAGGTGGTTTTTTATTTGATTAAGGCATATGTTGATGTAAAATTTCTTTGATAACGTCTTCTTTCTGACAGTAATTAAACCCTCCGTTTGTTTAATTGCTATTCGGAAACATCTTATTTAAAAAATTTTTGGAATTCTCTATTCAAAGGTAATAGTGAAAAAGATATCTGAACTTACAGTTTGTTATATATACAGAGTGTTTCTAAAATAGGTGCGTTCCTTGAAAGGATGATAGTGGGCACAAAATGAGCAACTGATGGTCTAAATCAGGGGTCGGCAAGTAATTTTGGGTGGGGTCCGGATACTTTTGAAAATTTTTTACGAGGTCCAGAAAGAAATTCATATTTCTTATTTTTTTAATTTTAATTTGAACTCAAATTTAATCTGCTTACTAACCATTAAGAACTCACACATTCACACAATTGTAAAATGCTAGAAAAAATGATAAGATTTGCACTTAAATGTAAAAAACATTTTTTAAATAATTTATTTGAGTAATTTATACTTTCAAAAAATTTTTGGCGGTCCAGTATTTTTCCTTCCGCGGTCCGGACCTGGACCGCGGTCCGCCAGTTGCCGACCCTTGGTCTAAATGCTTCTGTTTCCGAGAAAATTAATTAAGAAAATTAACCATAAATGTGCCGACCCTACTCATCTTGTGCACGTATTGTGTGTTGCAGTATTACTTAGCCGGTGTATAAAATGTATATTGATAATGTAAATCTTCACATTGTACAGAGATACAGACAAAATAGCTATCGCCCCAGACCGCTACTGGAATAGGCCAGCAGTTTTAAATTTCCGAATTACCGATAGAGTATACCATCAGCAGAATTTTAGGAAGAATCAAATGCAGCGGCTCGAATTCCTACGCGTATCCTAACAACATATAAACAACACTTTGGCAATGTTGCCAAGTGTACTTACGGATTTATTTTGTGCACTTTTTTTATCAATATCTGTTTTTGCGTTACCTACTGTATTTACTTAAAGTATGATGTAGGTATTGATAAAAATGTTTTGAAGAATCAACGAATATCTATGTAGCTTCATATGATATTCTGTAGCGGTGTCACAGTATGGTTATTTAGATATAATTTCGTATTTAAATACCGCAGAAAATGTATTTCTAAATAAACAAATTTCGTAATGATATTTTAAACAGCTTGTAGTATAATTTTTTTAATATTTGATGATGGTGATAAATTTATTTAATATACAAGGTTATTAGTACGTCGCGGAATATAGGTACAGTTTTTTTTTTGTATTTTGACATTCACTTGTAGGTTTAATAATTAAATATAGAAAAAAACTTTAAATACAAATGTACGACTTTTGCTTTATTTCTTTTGACATCAAAATTTGCTGGCATAAAATATGTTTAAAGTAAAAAAATTAAAAAAAAATTAAAATTCATCCTTATTGAAATAACAATATTTATAACTAACCTTTACAACAACATAAGGAGAATATCTAAAAACGAAATAATATTAAAATACCTACAATTTTAACAAATTTTCAACATGCAAATAATTATGATAATACAGTTGAAAATATGCTTTAATTTACTATTTTTATTCCTGTATTTTTTCTTTCAATAGGTACTTGTAAATTTTGAGGTTTTAAATAATATATTTTGTTGAAGTATCCCCACAAAAATATGTTTAAAGGACTGAGATCGAAGCTGTTTTTCTGGCCACCTAATAATTGAAAAAATCTCCCCACACCCCTGGATCTAATTGTCCCTTCTGCGTTGAATGTAAAAGGTCCGAAGTCCGTATGTTGAAAATAAATTTCGGAAACAAAATGTGTGTGAGGTGATACTGTAAAAAAGGTCTTGAATAGAAAAAATAATTCAAAAATCTCCCCCACACCCCCGGTTCTGATTGTCTATTCTGAGTTGAATGCAAAATGTCCGACGTCCGTACATCGAAAATAAATTTTGGAATCAAGAGATGTGTGACGTCATATAGTAAAGAGGCCGTATAACTCGGAAACGGTGCGTTGAATCGAAAAAATAATTAAAAAAATCTCCCCATACCCCAGGTTGTGATTATCCCTTCTGCCTTCTATGGAAAAGGTCCGAAGTCCGTTTGTCGAAAAACAAAAATGTTAGTCAATAATAATAGTAGCGAACGCATTATCTCATCTCTCATTGATTGATTTGTTACTTTTTTAAATAAATTTCATATCAACCACCCTTTGAGGTTCCAACAATTTTATTAAATAAAAAATTTATGTACTATTCTTAAGAAAATTTTACATTTTTTATTTTTTTTTTGAAATAAATAATTAATTTGGTAAATTCATAATTTTAATTGTAACTTGATTTATTTTATTTAGCATTTAACACAAATGTTATTTCCACACAAAATATAAGTTCCATATAACTCTTCAATTACGTAATTAAATACATTAAATTTATTTAGCAGTTATTATTTAGCAACAAAGCCACCGCTAGAACTGCCTCATATTATCGAGTAGAAGATTTACCACGCTAAATTTTATTGCTGGCTGCTGGCTAACAAGACCCTGCATCCATTTTAGGTTGCCAATTTCCAACATTTAAAGCGCGGTCTGAAACGATAAGCTATATTGTCTGTGCTGAGATAAACACGTATTAAAAATTTTAGTATTATTTCTGAAACATCCTATATGTACTACATTCTGTAAAATACCAAAGCAAATAGTCTCGCTAACAGAACTTTTTATTCATTTTTCATCACTAGAAAATTATTTGAGTAGAGATATGAATTGTTCGACGGGATTTTATGTATGATTCCATTTTAATATTCTCTTTATCTAAGTATAATTTTGGTATTAATATTTAATATGACTTTTATATTCCCATTAATATTATTTAATTTAATTTTATAATATTTACTGCAAATGGGTAATCTGAATTAAATTTCATTGGTTAATCGATTATTGCTTTATGTTTACCTTGCATTTAGGTGTATAAAGCAGGGTGAATGATTTTTTTAATGTTTAAATTAAAAAAATTAATATAAACATTAGTCAGACTTGTCAAAGTATTTAACATAACAATACATGTTTAGCATAAAATTATGATCGTTAGAAAACAGTAAAGTGTACCTACTAATGTTTTAAGAATACAATCTGTCATCTAGTACCGTAAATGAGGTTTCGGTAGGGATAAATTAATAAACAAGACATTTTCTGTCTTTCCTCATAAGATGCAGTCTACATCTCTATTATATCGGTTGCCTAGTAGTCTGCTTTATTAACCGCTTTAGATCAAACTCATAATGACATATCGATTATTAATATTAATCCACTTACATTGAACTATTGCGTTATCGCTTATAACCTCACTCTTTCCACTCTTTTTCTTGGTAACTTCTTCATAGGAGATTAATGGTGGATTATTAAACCTATTTATTCTAACAGTAAGCATGTTGCAGAATTTCAAACAATTTGCGTGTACAAAAATAACTGTCAACTTTAGAACAATATTAGTCTCTAATCCTTCCTAGCCAATGTAGATTTTTAAATTTCTGTAGTAGATCCTTTATATGCTAGTTCACTTCTTCCATATAGTACAAAAATGTTGATACCCAAGGGCTTTCCTTTAATCTATTGCTTAATTGAAAGATGACCAGTAAAAGGTACCAACTGCTCATTAATTCATATCTCCTTTTCCATAAGTGTTTCCAAACCCTTTCCATACCGTTTCCAAAGACTATTATCCAGTTTTCTAGCCTTATATAGTTTGTATTATTATGATTTTACTGTTTTTAATTTTTGATTTTGTTGTTAATAATTGTTTAGTTGGGCGCCTTTATATGATTATGAAGTTTGAATGTTTTTATTTTGTTTTTTTTTATACTAAATCTAAATAAATGAAAACATGAAATTTCCCCCCTTATACCTAATGTTACATTGCTATGTTATGTTTTCTATACTGCAAACATGTGAGTGTTTCAAAATGAAATATTGGTTTTATCATATGCATATGTACAAAATTTTTACGACTTTAGTTTTCGCTTTGAATTCAAAGTTTGTATCTCATCCCTCTTACCTCTTTTAAATACATAGACTTTTTCCTTAAAAGAAAACCTTTTATTTGACACCATGTTGTAAAAAATTACATTTAAAACCTTTACTAAAACTGATTTAATTGTGTAGATTTTATTTTGTCACTCTTGCTTAAATGACGGCTTAATAACACAACACACAGTATATTTATTGCTAAAGGAAGCACACCCGAATAATTTCGAGGGTGGATTTTGCAGTATATTGTGTGATTTATTGCTGTTTCTGTTCTTAGTTGTTTCTCAGGAAATGTGTATCTGAGATGCGGTACACAAATCATTTTGCTATAGAGATATATATCAACAACTTTGTGAATACTTAGTCCGTTATATTCCTTACGTTTGATAAGTGTTTATGCGCTTCCAGGGACGTACTAGGAGAAAAAACTGCAACAGAATCTTAGTTCTTATCAAATGAAGTTAAATTCTTTGACAAAATATTTGGATATGCTAAATTCATAAAGAAGTTGTCAAGTAATTAGTTCACAATTGTAAATAAAAGTACTCTATTAAAATTAACAAGGGAAATTTTTTTCATCCCGCGATTGAAAGTTGCCCTTTAACGAAGGATATCAAATATAATAATTTAATCATTGGTAATTAAAATTATTAGATACTTTAGTTCCTGAAAGTTGAGTTAAATGTTTTAGTACACTTTTAGTCAAAGCAGAATAGTAATTTTTTACTAAATATATAAGTAATATATTTATTAAAACAATTATTATAGCGCTACAATAAGGACAATTAAGAATAAAAGTCCATTGGACTAAAATTCAAACATATATTCCGTCCGTGTAAACAATAAAAATATTATGTCAATAGATACAATTAATTTCAGGCGATTCTTACTACTGAAATCCGATTTTTGTATCGGTTTTGCGATAGTGTTTACATTAGTTCTTAATTGTCAAAAATTGGCCTACGTGTGTAAGGCAACTCGGAGTTGATGAATATCAGTTTAATTTATGGTGAAGCAAGGCAACATTTATGTCAGTTAGTATAAACTGATTAAGACGGACCCAAATGATCGCATCCGTGAATAAAATTTTGAACATTATTTTAACATCAGATATGTCAAATTATTTTATTAATTACAATAATTAATTTTATTAATTAATAATAATAGCGGCAAAAGCAGTTTAATTTTCTGATACAAAATAGGTGTTACAAAATTTTATTTATCTCTTTCCTTGTGAAAGAAATTCTTTCAATTTTTTGTCACACGTTTGTGTGGTAGGTACCTGCATACACCATATGGATATTTTTTGACGAGGATTACGGCGACCTCGCATTGCGCCATCCCATCCCTGACTCATAGCTGTAATCCGAGACAGTATTTGCTATTGGCATGTGTATCTAATATTTATAGCAGCGATCTCTATCAGACTTGAAAAATTCTAGAAACCGTTTCCAAATTGAACAAAACCAATGAAATCCGCCAATAAATGCCTAAAACTGCGACAACAATAAATAAAGCAAACCGCATTGTGCATTATTCATAGAGTACTTAGAAGCCAAATCATTACTCTTCTGCCATACGCTGCAGCGACTGGAGTTTAGTTGGGAATAGTTTTTGTATTTGGAGCTCTTCCTTTATTAATTGACCGCATATATTTCTTAGTTTACGTGTAGCCAGCCTGCACTATTTAACACTGAAAAGTTATATACTTATATTTCTCACATTTTATTACTTATTTAAGAAACATTCATAATTACAGCAATTTATGAATTACTAAATCCATTTTTAGATTATTTTATTTGAAAAAGCATTAGTGTCAACTTGATCTATTACGCTTTAACCCACAAAGATCAATTTTTGGGGGGCACACATTTACATTTTTGATTTAATCCTATATGTATTTTCAATTTTAACACCCTGTAGAATGAAAAGGAGCAACAATTGATTGAGGCATGTTTGTCTCAATCACTATATTTTGCCGTTAACAATCTGCCATTAAGCTGTGTACCATTATTAATGAGTCACCCTGTATTTACAGTGTCATCCAAAAAGTGTACTATTTGTTTTTCTAAAAAAAAAATAAAACAAAGGTTTATGCTTGTCCAAAGGTTGTACGAATATGCACGTAAATTTGTAACATCACAAGTCGAATTTGACATTTTTTCTATAATATTCAGTTATTTGAGAAAAATTGATATGTAACTATTCAGTACAAAATTCGAATATAATATATTTTATTCATCATACTCCGTTTAACTATTTTTCCACACTAAGTTATAATAATAGAATATTAACAATTTTGAATTATTGTGGCTCGTTCTTGTTCCAAAAACTGTGATTTTTACCTATGTTCCTTTATTAAACACGGTCATAGGTTATAGTTTATGGATACAGCCCGCTGAAGAAAAAATAAATAAAATAAAAATAAAAAAAGCAATATTTTATTTGGAAATCTGAATCATTAAAGCAAATTCTTGTAATGTGAAATAACTTTTTTGCAATTGAACCAGGAAGAGTCCTCCTAATTCTAATTTCACTGGTTAGTTTTTCATCAAATTTTGCATAAGGACTAATTAAAACAGTCCACCTGAAGTATTTTCAATGCAACAGGCTTTTCCGGAAAACTCCGAAACAGGTCGATTTTGCTTTCAAGAGGGATATATTTTGATCATAAATTCATGGATACAAGGTCAGAAATTATCCAAGTGAGTTTTCTAGGATATTTCAAACACTGTTACCAAAATATGTATTTGCAAGGGCAACAAAAACAGTGATATTGCCACAAATAAAAGGATTTTGCTGAAAAGTGGCTGATACCACAACATCCTTATTTAATAACTCGGGCGAAATTATATTTTATCGGAGAAGCTATCCCAGTTAGTTTTCACGGTATTATATATATTCACCTATTTTGGAAGGCTGGAATACAGTAAATGAGCTGTAGATTTGTATTGTATATAAATGCTCATTTTTGCCGAATGTGGGGAGAAAACACAAGGATCATTAGCAATTACAAAGAATAATACTCGTTAGTATTTACTGATAATGAGCCAACTTATTTAAATCAATAAAATATTGGTCTAATCCATTAAAAGGAAATAAGTTATTTGTTTGTTGTAGGTAAGCTGCTCATTTGGGGTTAATAAGTTGACTCCCTTGGGATAATAAACAATTATAGTAAAACTTTGGTTGTGACTCACTTGGCCCTATTAAGGCCCTATTAATGCAATTATTTTACTGCGGTTAGTAAAAAAATCTCAGTGTAGAATAAAACGACAACAGTGCTTTTAAATAAAAGACATCTGGAATTCTAAATAATTATTATTAACGTTGTGAGTTAATTATGACTTTGAATTAATTACACAAACGGCAAATCAAAATCAATGTGTCAGTTGAGGAAGAAGATGTATGTTCGTGCGCTTTGATCTATGAATAATTTCACATAAAACAGGAAACAATCGATATTTAACAAATAACTATTGAATTGTAAAATGCAATACAAGTCTTCAGTAACTGGCAAATATTCAACAAATACCACTACCTATGTGATTTCTGTTTGACAGTTTACTGACAATAAACAACAAATAATTATTATTCCATTCATTTTATATTTCGAAGCAGTGTTTTGAGCTTCAGGACATTATTTTACACTAATTGTGACAGTTTGCAGTTAACTAAATTGTATAACACAATAAAGATTTTGTATATTCATCATAAAATTATTCAAAATCATTTCTGTAGTGTCATATCATTTGGCTAATGGGGAGCAATATTAATTTAATTCTAAATATTATCACAGTTTGCTAATGTAAGATAACATATTTATTAACTGAATTAAATTTGCATAATTATAATTACAATAGGAATAAATTCATACATATGTTGTAAAAAAACAGAATATTGGTAGAAAATTCAAGTAATTTGCAAAAAATTTAAAAAAATGTCTAATATAATAAATAAAATTGAGAATGTTATGGAAAATTCTATAAATCTGAATCCAAAAATAATAGTAAACAAGAAATATGTTAAAAAAAAGAAAGGATATGATATGTGAAAAATAAATTATACAACCCCACAAAAAAAGGTTGTAATCTGGACTGATTGACTATGTATTTTTTGACGCTGAATCCGAATCTGAGGTCAAAAAAATCGTATACCACTTAAATTTATGTGTAAAGCTAGAAACATCCCTTAAATAGGGGTAAAAACTACCCTCTGCTGGACGGGGTGGAGGAAGATGTGTGAGAGTAAATTTTTCTTGTTTTAACAGTGCAATGGTCGCAGTGCACTGAGCAGAACAACAGCCCTCAACTGCTTTGCCCATACCCGTCTAAGGGGTGGAAACCACCCCCAAATTCACAAGAAGTATTCGAAAAATGATTAAGACTGGAGAGAATTTAATATTTTTTACTGTTTATGAAATAATACATGATTTATTGCAACGTTTCAACCCTTAAAAACCACCCTTATTGCAGAACATAAATCAAAAGCATTCACACGCATTTTCACATCTTCATAGCATTTATAATGAATGAAGATGTGATGAAGATGTGATTACTGATGATTCATTGCAACGTTTCAACCCTTAAAAACAACCCTTAATGAGGAACTGAAGAATTTTTACCTGCTTCAAAACACTCAACGATACTTCAAATTTACTAAATTCAACGAGATTAATTAAAAACTCGAAACTTAAATTATGTAATTAGTGAAAGGGTAATATAAATTATTTGTGTATTATACAATTATACTTTATTATCAAAAATTTACATATCATCTAAAGAACTATCATCACTGTCGACTTCCTCTGTTTGGTCCGTGATTGGACGACAATTTTGGCGACTGTTCGCAGAACATGTTCCGCATGTCGCATTACAATAGAGTCCAACTTTGCGGCAACTGCAAGTCGCACCGCATCCTTTTTTGCTATTGCAAAATATCATTTTTAAAATTTCTTTGGGTGCAGGCTGGTTGAACATTTTGATTGGCTGGAGAGAATTTTCATTTTTAATCCATCCCCAATCAGTTGGATTAATGTTATCATTAATGTTAACCTTTATAGTTGAAGGGTCTTGAACTCTTCGTTTTCGAGATTTTTAGGTTTTAAGGGCTCAAAGAAGGTGGTCCTTATACACAAATGCAAACTAAAACACGTAATATCTCACTTAATTTTTGCTCTACAGAAAAATTTAAAGAAAGCAAAAATATTATAAAAAAAAGGTCTTCAATTTTGAACCCTTGCAGTTTTCATGTATCTTGTTTAGTTTTTGAGTTATTTCGAAAAAAAGGATTTTTTTTTAAATAATTTTTTTTTTCATTATTTCAAACGTTTTTTTTTAATTTAGGCATTCTAAACCGGTCAAACTTGCAGAGCCTATTATTAGTACCTAAATAAAGTCAACTGTACATGGATTACGCTTAGTTTCTATTTTTATGGTTCAGCCATAGACTTTATTGTTGGTTTTTTCTCCGAAAAATGGGATGACCATTTTAGTTTCATCATAACTACGCGAGTTTTTGAGCTACGAAATTTTTTCAAAAAGCATTTTAAAGGTCTTTCCAAGCACTTTAGGTTATATTCATTTTCTTCGAAAAATTAGTTCTTTCGCCATTATTTTACGGTAAAAGGTTCGATTTTACTTTACGAAAAATAAACACTCACTTTTAGAGAGTGATAACTCGGATATTATTACATCTACGATAATTAACAAAAAATATACCGTCATACTCGTACACTGATCTAAAATGCGAGTACTTATATCTTGGGCCAACGATCCTGTCAATTTGAAGAAATTGCCGAAGCAAATGTTACACAGAAAGGCCTTGTTCATATTTTTCTGGAATGTGAATGGACCTGGTTTGAAACACAGTCAAAAGAAAGGTGAAAGAATTAATACTGCTACTGATAACGGCAGTTTTCGAGAAAACCTGAAATTTGCAATACAAAATTATCATAGATACTTGTCATTATCTTCATGACAATGTACCGACACGCTATTATGTGATTTTTCTATTTGAATATGAAGTTGTAGTTCTTACTTTGTACAAGCTAAGCCTTGATTTTTTTTATTAAGTCTTTGAAAAGGCATTTTGAAGAACAAATATTTGAAGTATGATGACCCAGTTAAAGTAGTTGAGCATTCCTGACTGAAGACTCATAATAAAATATGTGCAAGAAATTGAGAAACGTATCGAAGAAAATCAATTGAATCAATTCTGTCGCTGGATAAATGGCATTAAGATCATTAATAAGGTTGATTTTGCAAATTACCAAAATCCAGACTAACAAAATTTGATATTGCCACTGGTACTCCAGTTACCAATCATTAAGATGCAGGTATGAATTTTGTCGTAAGTTCATTAATTTAAAAGCATAGCACTGCCAGAATTTGCACAGAAGAGGTATATTCTCAGAATAGACATTATGAAAACAAATACTTGGAATTGAACTTCTAGCACTTTGCTGAAAATACGTACATATAGGTAAACAGGGCATAAGCTAGATTACATTGGAAAATTGTGGAGACAGTTCGTATAGCTGTAACATAAGATACTTTTATATCAAAACATAAAACGATTTTGAATGCGTGCAAATTGAATTTTACGCCTGCAGTATCGTGATGTTTGAACTAGAAATCACGCTGGTAAGATAGGAAAGTCTCTCCATGTTAAGGAAACTCTGTGTCTTAGAAAAGTACAAAAAAAAAGTGTCTATAGTTTCAACTAGAATAAAACAATATATGAATATGATGATATACCGAGGATAATTTACCTGATTATGAATAAAATTTGGAGTTGTGGGGGGAAGGGGGATTGGCAAAAATATCTCACTCTGTAGGAAAATATATGCTGATAGTCATGAGGATTTTCCTGCAGGCACCGTATGTGATTTGATGATTAGGTTACAAAATTGGTCAGGCGTCATTTTTCAATTTACAGTTTAGCCATTTCCTGCTAAACGGTTAAATTTACCTGCAGCTTGAATAAAGAGCACATAATTTTTTCTGATATTGTTTCATTTTTCAAAAATGTTTAAATTTCTATGATGCCTAGCAAGAGAAAAAAGTTATGACCAAAACAAATTTTGAGTTCTAAGTAAAGTGCTCTCTGGCGGCACATAATGGAACTTTTCTCTGACTGGTCTAATAGAGTTTCATCTACTTAGTGAGTGTGCTAAATGAGAGACTAATCGAGCTTGAATTAAATAAGTTATTTGAAAAGAAAAATTAAAAAATTGAACTTTGACAAGCTGTAACTTGCAAACAATTGACAATTCGAAAAAAAAATTCTTTACATACTGCTATTATTTTAATCCCTAGAATCACCTCCCGGAATTTCCTGACGGAGTTTCAGAACATCCTGTACAGGGCGATTTTTTAATTTTCTCTGAAACATGTTTTAGCTATAGTTTCCGAATTCGTTTGATATGCACTGTACACTAAAGGGGGAAATAGACTCATGGAATGCGATGCAATTTATTTATTTGTCACATTTTCCCTAACCTTTGGATTAAAAACTCGGGTAACATACTTTTTAATGAGCTTTTCAATATTTTTTAGAAAGAAAAATAGTTGGGAGCCACGAAATAATGTTATGTTATATAGTTATGGACTACTTCAGCAAGTGACCAGAGATATATCACATTATCTCTGAAGTTTTATTTTAAAACTGGATATGCCATTATGAAGTCCCCAGAGATATATCATTTAGTCAGGTCGAAACTTCCGATTCAGAAGTATTTCACCTATTCACTATTTCATTCGCCAAAACCATTACCACACCTCTTCATCTCCAGTCAGATGGAATGATCGAGAGATCCAACCCGCACCACTGAAAGTTACCTGACAACTGCCCTCAACGAGATGCAGACCAACTAAGACATCTGCCCTCTTCAATTTATCTTGCCCTATAGATCGACAGTTCACGAGATCACTGATAAAACACCGTGTTTGTGTATTTTTTTAATAGAATTACGTCTACCAAAAGTTTTTTTGTTCATCGACTAGAACATTGGAAAAGTGTAGATGATTATCTCACGCATCTGAAAAATCTTATAAAGTTGGTACAAGATGAGGCACCCGAAGAGGATCAAGGGCGTATCACTGAAGTATTCTGGAAGAGTTCTTATACGATTGTGACAAGATTTATGATGTACTGTATAAGATTGAGATGAATTATCGGTCCAAAATAAAAGTTGTTCATATAGATCGGTTACCACCTTGTCAGGAAGGTTATGTGAAGCAGTAAGTAGCCAAGACGATCAGTTCTAAGAGGAAAGACAATGTTACTGAAACTTACTTAGCTTAATAATTTCTAAATTTAGTTCTTCAATGTTTGTTACACCTTAAACTTAAAAAACTTTTTCTTACCATTCAAACAACTATTAGTAGATCTTTTATATATCAACTTTTATTTGTTAGAATTTATTTTGTTTGCATCCGTATTTATATTTTTCTCGGCCAAATACTGTTCCAACTCTTCTTTATAAGAAGTACTGTAAATAATGCAGGTCTGCCCTTTTTGTTAGCTTTGTTTTTTGATGGGTCCACTTTAACAGCTTTTGGATAGAGAACAATTGTATAAAGAGTGACTAAATTGGAAACGCCACTGGGTGATGGGCCTCCGACTTGTATAATTATTTGTTCTTTTGGTATACACCTGCAAAGTAATGGTAAATATTTTATATAGAAGGTGTGGTGCCATGAATGAGATGTCCAATGGTTGTAGAGGGTTACTTATCAGTCGTTGCAATATTTTGTGTGTGCGTTTTATGTTCGTCAAATATACCTAAGTAATGCGTATTCAAAGCTTTGTGGGAAGTGGGAAATGATCAAACTAATTTTTAAATAGTTCTAATTGCTTCGATTCAAATTTATGCCAAACGTATAGCGTACCCAGAGGACTTTCATCAAGAATCTGAAGTTCCATTCGTATTCGGAGAAAAATTATCATAGGTGGAACAAACACACCAGTCGCACTCAAACGAGTGACTGTAGTCGATAACTTTCCACGTCAAGTGTTGTGAGGGAATCTACTTGCCTCTATCTGAAATAATTTTTGATGGGCGAGATGGTACGGCAGTGATCCCCGTTTCGTCTACATTGATTACTTTTGAAGCGATTCTCAAAATATTGAAAAAAAAGCTAACTGCTTCCTTGTTGAGACCTCTAGTGCTTGCATCGGATGTTGCTAAAGGAGTTCGGAGGGAGATTTTGTTTATTTTTAAAAATGGGAGCCGGTGCCATCTGGCCAATTTAGTTTCGTTATTAAGATGATAATCAATGCTATTCTTGACAGCAAGTTGATATGCAAGGCTTCGAAACCTTCATGTTGTTAGTCCGTATATCATACCTTCGATATTTTTTTGTATAGTCAACCAGTAGTTCCTCTAGTTCCTTTGAAAATGATAGTTTGCTACTTGCCCTATACGAGTATATAAAGTGGGCATTTTTTGTCACGGAGATATTATTTTTGGTAAATGTTAACCTGAAAGACAAAAAATTAAGGTGGAGAAAAATAGTTGACGAAGTTTACGTTGAAGTTTGTTATCTTTAAGTGTTGTATCAAGTGACCAAAAAAAGTTTTTTTTTGCATCGCATTTGTATTTGACGGAGGTTAAGTTCCTGTCAGCGCTACATTAAAATGGTTTCCACGAATGGTTCAAACGCAACAACGAAAATAACTTTTAGTGAACATTATAAAGTCACCATATTTACTGTAAGAATTTCGGGAGATGTTAATTTTTCTTACCTTAACTTGCTTAAGTTATCCTTATTCTTCTTCTCAACAGACCTCTTTCTTCTTGTTTGGGCTCCAGCGTATGTAAGCATATATTTACAATTTAATTTAGATATGGTCTGCTAATTTATTGAGAAAGTCCTTGTTCAATTTTTAAAACAATAAAATTTTGTTTTAGTTTAGCATGAGCAATCTTACTTCAGGTTCTTCAGAAAGCCTGTTAGCTATTAAAATTTTTATATTAATCACTGAATTGGGCAATTGATATTGAAATTTTATTTTTAAACTTTATGTCACCAAAATTACTATATTTAACATAGAAATCCGATTTCAATTTTATTTTACTTTTAGCATCAACTTTAGTTTAAATAAAATAAACGAAATTTATGTGAATGGCTAACAATTTGTTTTATTTATTTAATTTTTAATGCAAAATTTAATTTTATTTCTGTGTTAAGAGGTAAACTAATCCTGCTCTACTCTAATCTACGCAACTTCTTAAACTAAATAATAAACTAAGCAATTATAATTGTATTGGCGGATATTTCGTAATAAATTAATCACAGACAAGTAAAACTTTTCTTATTAACACGTCAGTACCTTCTTAATCTGTCCTAGGCACTAAGCTTCGTTTCTTTTTTGTCCCTTATGCACTTCGCGTTCTACTTTGCACCCTCTAGTCTTGTCAATATTCCTTGATCAGCATCTGTCATGTCAGTCTATGTATTGTATTTCTTCTCTGATGTACTGTACTTTCTATACGTGATGGTGAATTAGGTTATTTCCGTTCTCCACAAGCTTGGTTTGGTCTCTTGGACTTTGTGTTTTCGTTACCAGTTACCAACGACTACTTATGCTTCTCTTTTCCGTGAGTTTCAATTAAATGGTGTTTCTAATTAGTCTCCACATATTCCCAGCTGTAGGTTTTCCTTTTCTTATTACTTTTGGACAATAACTTTTTCTTCTTTATTTCATTTCTATTTTTCCAAAAATTTATTATCAAATTTTTATCAATATTCTTGATTTTTCTCCTAGTAACACTACACTTTTTCTTTTTTATACCCCTCTTTTTTTTTAATCCCATTCTTAATTCTAGTAATACAAATCTTTTTACCAATCATAAGTTTAAATTCTGAATATAATTCATTACATGATATTTAACTAAATTTTTCTTTGAAATCCTCTCTCTTTGATTGTTTACTCTGTCATGTTCTAAATTAAATTTATTTTATATATTTTTTTCAATGTCAACTGCTTCCCTCATTCCTATTGATTGACTTCTGTCAATATACAGCGTGTCTCGTTTTTCATGTTAACACCTCTGGAAATGTAAGAAGGCTGTGGACTTTCCGCAAGCCAGTTTTTTTACAAATAGTACCCTGAAGGCAGATTATATTCTACTAATCATTTTATTGATGTGACAAATGCCTGGCGTACTACGATTTTTTAAAAGGGTCGTTTTTCCAGAAAGTAGTATTAGGCATTTTTTATTAAAAAGATAATATTACCAGGCTATTCAACATCCATTATAATATCCATATACCAAATTTGAACGACAAATGTCCATTGAGTGTTTTTTATGTGGTGCCAAACTTCGAAAAATCAGACAACTATAAATTATAATAAGCAGGTCAAAGATTGCCATGAATGTGAAAACAATAATACCAATCGGACAAAGAAAAAAACACAGACACTATAAATTTAATGCCTTTAATTATATTAATTAATTATTATTAATTAATTATAAAAATAATAACTTACAAAAAATGTAATGATTTATAAATACAAGTTGCTAAACAAAAAAATTTCAAAACGTTAACCTAAATTAAGTTTTAGTTTTCTCCTCCTTCCAGTCGAATATATTTTTCCAATCCTCTTCTTAAATTTAAAAATAATTTACACAGCCGTTGTGGAGTAATCTCTGCACAAGCTTATCTTATGCAACTGATTAGGTCATACAAATTCCTTGGTCTGCTTATATAAACTTTTTGTTTTATAAAACCTCAAAAGTAAAAGTTCAATTCCAATGAGTGTCCATTGAAAGCGGCGTCAACTACTCGTACAATTTATCATGCCTACCATGTGTCAAATCTTGAAATTGGGACGGATGAAAATCTACTTTGTAATTATTTGTGCAAATATGCGCCCAGCTGTAAAGTGGAAAAATTAACCTCTCGCCAACCACTGCGATATAACTCTTTCAAGATTACTGTCTTAAAAGAAGAAGCGGATCAGATTCTTCAAAACCAAATTTGGCCCGAGGGTGTGGTGATGAATCGGTTTTTTCCTGCGAGAAGAAGGAACTGATATCAGTGACATTAATCACAATTTAAACAATTATCAGTGCTCTGTATTTCATATTAATGTTCAAAGTCTCCCAAATAAAGTGGACGACTTAAATATTATTTTACATGAAAATCCATTTAATCTACTTTGTATTTCTGAGCATCGGCTTGATGACAGTAGCTTGAAATTAATCAAAATAGAAAATTACACACTGGTTGCAAGCTACTGTCGTCAAAAAAATAAGTTTCATGGCGGTGTTGCTATTTTCTCTAAAAGAAATATCACTTTAAAAGGTATAAATCTTGAGGCATTTTCACTGCCTATTCATGCTGAATTTTGCGGTGCTGAGATTTTGCACAAACAAATGTTTATCTTCGCAGTATATAGATCTTCTAGTAATGGTGATTTGGTGGTTTTTTAAGTGAAATTTCAAAATGTTATTGAGTATATAACACGTGAATATCGCAAAGTAATTATTGTAGGCGATATTAATATCGACATAAATGGCAGCACTAATTGTAAGCATGCTTTAGATATAAGAAATATGTGAACGTTATATGGAATTAAACATTATATACATCAACCGACTAGAATTACTCTCACCACAAGTTCTTGTCTTGACAATGTTTTGAGTAACATATGTCCAAATAGTGTGATTGCAGGCACATTTGATCCACATACAGTGTAGGAAAGTACCGATGGTCTATTAGAAGTTACGTGAGAGCGATAAAGTAAGCCATAGAAATCCATGTGATAGGCAAGGATGGCTATAATGAAGGCGTTGTGCCCTCCCCAGTTGTTTGAGGTTAATTTTATTTATTTATTTTTTATTTATTATTGGTTATTATTAGTTATTAATGGTCGTGGGTTGGATATTTTGTTGCTCTATTTATGATATTATTTAAGTTGTTATAATTAGTAAACCATGGGCGCCACGAGGAAGGGGAGCAAGATAAGCAAAATAATTATATTAGTTCTAAATATAATTTTAATATAAAAATTAGTTGGGATTATATAATACAATAGAAATTTGTTTTATTAAATAGTACATATAAAAGTTTAGAAAATTTAATTAATTGAAAGGGCCGCCCTTTTCGGTAAGTATAAATTTTGTTTTTGTTATTTTCATAAATAGCTTATAATAGTAGTATAAATAGTTTATAAATGTAAATATGTATAAATATAAAATTAGTTAAGGTTGCTATTTTAAGGTTTCTGTACCATTACAGGTAAGTATTAACATATGGACGTGCAAACTTGCAAAAAAATTGACAAACTTACAGACTAAAATGACAAGAATATTCTAAAAACGAAGGTAAATTTATTAACGTTCTTCACGTGCTCTTAAGGCTTATAAGATTTAAATTCTAGATGATCCTTTGCTGGAGAAGACAGTGATGCTGCTCAGTATAATCTGGGCGAAACCCAAGAGATAAAAGAGGAAAATGTACTCACTCATTCACAGGGAATTGGTACCTTACAAGGACATCGTCGGTAGCACATTTATATGAAAAATGGCTGTTCTCTGGTGTGGCTTCATAATTAGTTCCTTTTACCCTTTAAGTTCTGCATTACAGAGGCAAATATGATCAACTTCTTTAGTGTGGCTGGTGGTGTCTGGCTACTAAATCTTCGCCAAAGCAAAAGCAGTGATAGTAATTTGTTTTTGTTTATTTTCTCGGTATAATTAAAAACCTACAATATATATAGTTTTGCTTTATTTGATCTAGATGGAAATGTTATAAACATATTACTCAAATCAAAATTAGATGTGAATATCTATTAAATATAATATTAATTAATATTATTGTTATTACCTTAGATCTTATAAGGTTTCACACTAACGGCCAACTTCTCACTGCGAATCGCCTGTGTCTTTATTTTGCGAGATTCTTTTTATACTTACAAAAACTTATCGCTATATGCTGGGAAATTTTGTTAGCATTCGAATTGTGCATTGAAATTTTATTATGATAATGATGAAATTAATTTTGGGGAATTTTCATTGGTTCCCCCAAAAAACATAACATATTTAGCCCGTTATGCAGCTTATTTATGAGTACATTATAAATAATACAGGGCGAACCATTTGATAGTGTCACACACCCCCTCTCCCCAGTAAAAATGGTCGAGCTTACGAGCACATTTTTTTTACTATGAACTTAACTTATCAATATATCTTACACATAGAGTACAAGTAAATTGTAAACTAAATACTATAAGCTGGAAAATAATAATTAAATGAAAATTTTCCGTTCGTCAAAATCAGAATAATTTGTGAAGCTTCTTATTTCCAAAATTTCTCATCAATTTTTGAATTGACGTCTATTCTTTTTTTTACGTGACGTGATGTATAGTAGGTATTAATCAGTACATTCATTCACCATTTACCTAATCGCTGCCACATTTATTCAACCATTCATACTTAGTCCAATCCGGTTCTGAATCCTGATAAGGTTTTAAATCTTTTACATGGAATCTACCAATGTTTTTGCCGTCTGGACCATCGAGCTCATAAACTAATTTAGAAATTACTTTCCTAACTTTACACAAAATGTATTTTGGTGCGAGTTTAGCTGCAAAACATTCAGCTTTATTAGACAAAACGAAATTCTTTTTCCAGACTTTGTCTCCTACGTGATATACATCAGATGGTCTTTTCCTAAGATTATAACTTTTCTCATTCCTTCTATAGGCTTCTTCTAAATGATCGCGAACCTCTTTTTATAGTTGAGGAAGCTTATCAATTTTCTGGCCGTATTCTTCACGATTACACTCAGTTAAATCAAGCTCACTCGCTGACTCTAACTTAAGTAGTTTCCATTTGATGGAACGTACCGCCCAAAATTTAAAAATGTAGGTGTAAAACCAGAACTCTCGTGAACTGCTGTGCGTAAAGCAAAACCTATTTTATGGATTTCTTTATCCCAGTTTCGATGATCGATGTCTTTTAAGTATGAACGAATGGCCGTTTCTAAAACCCTGTTTACTCGTTCAACAGCATTTACTTGGGGATGAAAGTTTGCATTGTNCAAATAAGAAGTGGATCTTATTTGCGGAAGGGCGAAACGGGCGGTGACTATGAGAGGCCTTCATAATAGCCATCCTTCTCTATCGCATGGATTTCTGTGGCTTACTTTATCGCTCTCACGTAACTTCTGATAGACCATCGGTACTTTCCTACACTGTATATTTGACCATTTGGGAGTTTATTTAATTATCAATAAACTGACTAACAATGAATGTGAAAAAATTCAATGCAGAAGACTAATCACAAAAAAAAGGATTGATAAATTCGCTCAAAAATTAATTAACTTTGATTGGAGTGATGCCAGTCTGTTGAATATGTGTTCAAATGAATGCACCAAGTTAATATTAGATCAATTAAATTGCTTTGTAAATATCTGCTTTCCTTGTTACACTTTGAAAATTTACTTGTCTTAATGTACCGCTTTGCTGCTTGATATGTTGCGGCTTTATTTTTTTTGTGACCATTTACTTTACCTTTAGTATCGTTAGGCACATAACGTCTAGTGTGATTCGTAGTACAATAGTGAAAGGAGACCACTCAATTTGACATACAGCTAGTTAAACTCTTTCAGGTACTAAGAACCAACCAATCTTCTTTCTTGGTTTCTGATTAGAACTTCTTTTTGTGAAAGTATTGATATAGGTGGTACAGGCTATGTAGATACCTTATTCCTAGGGTAGAATCATGTAAATATTCGGGAAACCATCTATATATAAGCGTCGTCATATTATCTGCAAGTAAAACTTGATAAAAATCTCCATCCAATTAAGTAAATAAATACTAACCTCAGTCTGTTTTGGTTTGAAAATAGCTGTCAGTTGTTATCCACCAGTTGTCATGTTCCTTGATCGTCGTACCAACAGGTTGATCTAAAATTCCCCTAGACAACTGAGAAAGGAATTGGTCGAATGGTCGGAAGTTTTCTCTCTCTTTCTTTTTCGATAGATATTTCGAGCCACGTTTTGTGCTGTACGCGAATTGCGGATTTTTGGAAGAAATATCTGGGCAAAATAAATGTTTTTGGTATTTTTCTAAGCCTTAGTAGTTGGATTTTAATGCCCATATCGAAGAACTGAGAAATTTTCACTTTAAGGCCGATCAACAACCTAGGTAGGTAGTGAGGTTAGGATAACATGTGGTCACATTCTCACTTTGAATTGCAGATATGTTGAACATTTATTTCTTCTTTTTCAGGCCTTTTTTTTTTTTGTTTTTCCTTTTCTTTTTGTATTTTCGCCTTTGGTCTCATCTTGTTTGGTACCCGTTTACTGGCATTGGTTACTCGACACCACCTATCGAGTTAAAGCTGCCGTAGCCATCACAACACACTGAAGCCCCACTGAACTATATCGTACATCAGCAAGTTGACCCTCTCGCTTGCTCACTGTAAATTTTGCTGCACCCTACCGTCTTTCTGGAAGTAGTCTTTAGTGGCGGGAGTGCTATTACCTGATATACCCAGGCGGAGTGATACCACCCCGTGACGACTTGACCTGGAGCGGTTCAACCGAATAACCTACGCACTCTTCAGATAAGCCTAATATTAGTTTAGTATATTATTTGTAGCGTTTAAGTTTTGCACTTCATAGATGTAAAAGCTTCACTTCTGCATCATTAGTCACCATTATTTATTGTCTGATTTTTATGTACTGTTTTTAAATTTCACCCATACGTGCCTAAACGTACCTAAAATAAGAACCTTGGTAATAATTTGTTTTTGTCACGCCTTTTACAAGTGCTATAGATAATCCATCGAACATATAAATTTTTACATTTAGTACACCTACCTGTGTAAACCTCTGGTACAGCGCTGTAGTAAAGGGAAATCTTTTTTTAACTTGGCTTTTCTCAATCTGCCAAGATTTATACATATTTGTTTTGTTTATATCTGATATATTCGCTCAAGTGACATTAACCTATAAGACCCAAAACAATACTGGTTGCCAGATCAGTAGGCACGAATTATACACTAGCCATGGAACTTGATCGACGTTGATCCGCTCGACGTCTGGCGCGTTCCACAAACTATAGTAAAGTGATCCGATCACATGTACATGTACTCTGATACAATATATGAGTAGATTTTAAAGTAGTTTCATTTTTTTTTGGAGATCTGCCTTTTTCCCGTTTTTTTTTTTGTTTTATAGGTATATTAATAGTGAAGGCACCGTAGCGAATAAAAACCACCACATTGGGTAAACTTAACATCCGGGGTTGCAAAAAACGGGTGGCGCCTTCATAACATTCTTTTAGCTGTAGACCCACTCCGTCTCCACTGAAGCTAGCGGCCAACCCCTTTTGTGGAATATATTCGCTACCCTCGTTCCACCGATCCACCCGAAATACAAAAACCTACCCACACCCTTTTTTTTTTTTGCTCCACATTCTTTGCTACACACATTGATTTAGTTTAGTTTAAACATTTGATAGTGTATCTTTGTTTTGTTAGGAACAACTATACTGTATAATATTTTTTTTTTGTTAAGTAACATCCTATAATAACTGAAAAATAAAAAAATAAAAAAATTGTGTGGTTCAATCAGAGATTGAGAAATATGAGGGGAAAACTAAATGCACAGAAAAGAAAGTTTAACAACACTAAATCAAATGAAGATTGGATATCTTACAATATAACTAGGAAAGAGTATAGAAAGGCACTAAAGCAAGAGAAGGGTAACAGATTCAGTAACATAATAAATAATGCCAAGAATAACAGTAAAATGGCATGGAAATTAGTTAATAATGAAATTAACACACAGAAATACTAATTCTAAGATAAATATACATTGCCATGAGTTTAATACATATTTTGTAAATATATCTGAACGTATTATAAAAAGTATAAACAATGATGCACCGCTACCTATGTCCTTTCTAAACTCTTGTAATAAACCCCCTTCATCTTTCTTTATGCTGCCAATTTTACCGTCAGATGTAAAGTACGCAATTAATAATCTTAAACATACATCCTGTCTAGATTATTATGGATTAAACAGTGCTATGTTGAAAGAATCTGGATATTCTCTGATTGAACCGCTCACTATGCTATTTAATAAATAGCAGGATAAATATTTAATAAATATTTAATAAAATAGAAGAGGGCAATTGGCCTGATGCCTTGAAAAATCACAAAAATAATTCCAGTCTTCAAGAAAGGTAATGTGAGTGACGTTGATGATATCCAAACCATAGCAGTTGTTCCGATTATTGGCAAAATATTTGAAGTATTAATTAAAGAGAGGCTCATCTCTTACAGTGAAAGCAATACAATCTTCAACAATGCTCAATATGGTTTTAGGAAACAAAAATCTACAGTTAGGGCATTAATGACTCTAATTGAGGATGCAGTCCAGGGTCTTGAAGGAGGTTCAAACACATTTCTTACAATGTGTGACCTTACAAAGGCGTCATTATTGATGTGTTGCTGTCTAAGTTAGAGTACTATGGTATTAGAGGGAGATCGCTTGCTTTGCTTTCCTCCTATTTATCTAATCGGAAACAATATGTTGTCTGTGAAGGTAAGGCATCAGACCTATTGCCCATTAAAAATGGAGTTCTCCAGGGAACTGGGTATTGGGACCGATACTATTTTTATATTTGATTTACCAGTAACTCTAAATGGTAAACGTATTATATTCGCTGATGACACCACAATTATAGATAGAGGTAAATCAAATGTGAGCGCTGATAGTCTGAATAAAGCTAAACTGTGGTTCACTGCTAACAAGCTAAAGTTAAACGAAAACAAAACACAATGTTTACAAATAAACTCAGACAGATGGGTAGATAAATCTAAACCAGTAAAACTTCTGGGAATTGTTTTAGATACTTTCCTCAATTGGATACCTCATACAGACTATCTCTGCTCAAAACTGGCCTCACAGGTTTTTGTGTTAAGGCATCTAAAACAATGTTTGAATAACCATGTATTGAAGATGGTGTATTATGCGAATGTGCATTCCCATTTAACATATGGTGTACTGCTCTGGGGAAACTCGGTGAAAGCAGATAGAGTGTTTGCCTATCAAAAGGCGGCTGTGAGGGTTCTTCGGGGGGCGTCATTTGATGCTCCATGTAGACCTTTATTTCTCGAATTGGGCATACTTCCGCTGCCTTGTATCTACATTATTGAAACACTTAAAGAAATACGTCGAAATTTAAATAAATTTCGAACACATTCAAATGATCATAATTATGATACAAGGTTTGAGGAAAATTTAATTCAGCCGTATTCATGGATTCGTACAACTAAGCTTAACAAATTGGATATAAATTTCTATAATAAATTCACTAATTATTACATTCAGACAAATATGAACTTTGATCAATTTGTTAAGCTTGCTAAAGGTGAGTTACTCAAGAAATGTTTCTACACAGTAAATGCATATATTGATTATTTAAATGGATGTGACTGTAGATCTACCACCTAAATTTGACTTCAAATGTACTAATGTTTGTAAACGTGGTCAATAAACGAACTAACATAATACATATACAAATTTCGATCAAGGATTTTTTTAAGTGGTCTAGATTGTCTCAGTCCGCCATTACAGCAAGCGCAATTCATTATTATTACACCATGTATGCCGCAAACAGAGCTTTTATATAAAAAAATCTGTCCAAAAAATTTTCTCTGCTATAATATAAACGATTTTCTTTACATTGTCCACCGTTTTATGTAAAATTTAAAAGGGAAAACCGCTTATACCCGTGCGGAGAAATAATGCTTCCCTTTTCGAGACGTGGGGTCGAATCATTGTTTAATAAATAATGCCTCTTTGAATAAATCGGCCGGCCCGCATTTCATTTATATTTATAAAATGGACAACGACTCCAGAGGTGGCAGCTGTCGAGGGAAAATAAATTAGGTGGATAGCCTCCGAAATGGTGATTGTTCCTAGCGTAGGTTTCTTTGATGATAAAGTGCAGAAATAACATAACGCATGGAGCAACATCCTGAATATAGTCGGATGGAATAAGAATAGAATATTGAATGAGCGGCGCGCTACACGTACATTCGGAACAACGGCCTGCATCAGCTTCCTCGATCAACTATGCCGGATCCCTCGCAATATGTGTAATATCGGAATGATGCGAATATCGGGCGGATAGTATCAATTCCCCTTATCTTTTTTATATCCAAGCGGGATTATTGTTTATCCTGTGCGTTCCACGTCAAAAATATGGCTTATAGGATGGCTTTATAGATGGGATCCGAGATGAAGAGAATGTGACTTTCATAAATGTCTGATAAATCAGGCGAAGATATGAGAAACCCGGAATAATGGTTAGCTCCATCTTGTGAGTTTATTTTATTAGGAAGCGCATATGTTATGGCTGTTAAATATTACGGAGTTTTATTATGTTACCGAATGTTGTTTGCTACAACATACTAGTATTGTGCACGTAATAAAATTGAAATATAAAATTGTAAAGAGCCTTATATTAATAATTAAATTTAATTAATAACAAATATTGTTGAAAAAATATATTTACTTAATACACATGTATGTGATACATATACATAGTATAGCAGCCTATCTCAAAAGTTCTGCCGTAAAAGAAGTGAGTAAATTTTCACTCAAAATCATCACAATTCTTTGTGACAATGAATCCACACCCAATTCTGTTGAAATAATAACGCTATTCGTTCAACAATGTTCACTCAACTAATTGTTAGCTAAAAAAATTGATATGTAGGGTGATTTACAAATGGTGACCAAAAATGAAATCTCGTATTCCTTGGTGAATTTTAAGGGGAGTCTTTCCTATAAAGTTTTTATCTAGGACGCTTCGTTGAAACAAGGTGTTAAACTTAAAAAATATTTTTAATTTTTTCAAATAATTTGGAAACTAGTAAGTGAAATAATTTGAAATTGGGCACAAGCATTTATGTAAACATTATCCAAACTCTGAGGGCTTTTTCTAAAATTTCCATGCTTCAGTGGCGAAGATACAGGGTATCGGTGGCGTATTTTTCTAAATAAAATAGTACGCCACTGCTTTATAGTAACAATCATGATATTATCGGATTCGTCTTTCAGTTTTCTAAAATTACTACTCTCTTATGTTTTTCGAAAAAAGCCTGATTTTCGAGTAAACACTTTTACTTAAATGACATGACAAGCACTAATCATTCGGTTATTTATTCGAATATAGAAATTAATAACATTAGTCATCATTTTAATGATTTTATTTGAGTAGATGCTCAAAAATACCTCCATTTCCACGAACACAGGCTCGACATCTTTTTAGTGACGAAAATGTAATTTGTTCGAAATCTATTGTTGCTTGAGTCTGACGTAAAGCATTATTTATTCATTCTTCTAACTGCTTACAATGTCAAACTTGCTATCGCAGCTCACTATGTAATTTTAAAAAGCATTATATTCGAATATCGAAGTGTGTTCTCAGTCCGTTTTTTAAGTTTTACTCGAAAATCAGTTTCTTTCCGAAAAACATAAGAGGGTAGTAATTTGTAGAAAATTGAAAGACGAATTTGAAAATATCATGGTTGTTATCGTAAAGCAGTGGCGTACTATTTTATTTAGAAAAATATGCCACCGATACCCTGTATCTCCGTCACTGGATCATGTAAATTTTAGGAAAAGACTCAAAATTTAACACCAAAACAATTTCGCTCTTAAATAACCTTGAACTTGAACCATGTCTGTTTTTCTGTATATTCCATGTTACCAATATATGATTTAATTGAACACTACTCAAAGAATAGTGTTATTGTTTCTACACAAAATTGTAGAGCTGATGTTTATAATAACAAAGTATACTGATAAATAGAAACAAGCCTTTATAAAAAAATTTTGTGTTAAACAAAATGAGCGAGAATGTTTAAAATAAAACGTTAGTAAGAGTACTCAACTTTTTAAAAATCGAAATGGCAGTAAGCATATTTATGAAAAATTTACATATTGGGAAAGATATATCAAACACTATTTTCCGACGTGGTCGCCTTCAACCTCAATCAACGTTATGAGCTCCCGCCACCTGTCGGACCCATTGCTTCACGGCACTGTGGACCTTGTCGTCAATAGAAAATCTTTTTCCACCCAAAAAATCTTCAGAGAAGAGAAAAGATGAAAATCACAAGGTGCCAGTTCAGGGCTGTGAGCGAGGTGGTTGATAATGTTCCAACCGAATAAATCCAAGTGTTGCTTTGTCACACTGGCTGAATGGTTAACATTCGCCTTCTTCTCAGGTTTTCACAGTACCGCGCAGCATTAATTATTTCTCACTGGGGCGAAAAGTCAATGAAGAGTATGCCTTTACTGTCCCAAAACACATTTGTCATGATTTTTCGAACCAAAACAGAGGTTTTAAATTTTTTTGCTAATGGTGAATACGGATATCACCATTGTCTTTTCGTCTCAGAGGTGTAGTGGTCCAGCCACGTTTCGTAGCCAGTCAACAAATTGTTCACCTTCCAGTTCGAAGAAATTCTCGTGAAGGTGCGACTCTGGTGGCTTTGTGTTGATCGTGAGCTGTTTTGGTATCCACCTCGCATTTTTCGATAACCAAGTATTTCAGAAATGATTTCATGCAGAGGAGATCTGGAGATATGTGGAAATACTGCATCTCGTCCAAAGTCAATCGACGGTCTCCACGAAGCATTTCTTCTCATCTCATCAGTCACGATTAAAATATACCAACTCCTTTGTTCATCATGAACATTCGTTCTGCCAGCTTTATACACACGACACCACTTGTACACATCAGTACAATTCATCACACCATCCCCTTAAACAGTTCTGATTTCGTTAAAAATCTGGAACGGCGCCTTTCCCTTCGAAAGAAGAAACCGGATTACCCTCCTTACCTTGCAGGTAACATGCCATGAGATAAGTCAAAGCAAAGGCTTGACTACAAATGTTGAAGTTTGTAGGCCGTCGGGATCCAGAGGGCATTGTGATTGATATATGCAATTGTCATTATTGTTTTTATATTTATTACTTTTATCACAGACGATATATGTAGCTTATCGCCACAGACCGCGCTTTAAATGCTGGAAATTTGCAACCTAAAATGGATGCAGGGTCTTGTTAACTGGCATGGCATCAACAATAACATTTAGCGTGGTAACTCTTCTACTCGGTAATAGGACGGTAGCTTTGTTGCCAAACAATAACTGTCAAATAAATGTAATGCATTTAATTATGTAATTGAGTTATATGGAATTTATCTTTTGTTTGGAAATGACATTTGTGTTAAATTATGAATTTACCTAATTAATTTCAAAAAAATTAAAAAATGTAAAATTTCCTTAAGAATAGTACCTCAATTTTTTATTTAATAAAATTGTTGGAACCTCAAGGGGTGGTTGATATGAAGTTTATTTAAAAAAAAACAACAAATCATCAATCCATGAGAGATAAGATAATGCGTTCGCTACTGCTGGTGCAATTATTATTGACTTTTTTGTTTTTCGACATAGGGACTTCAGACCTTTTCCAATCAACGCAGAACGGATAATCACAACCTGGTGTGTGGGGATTTTTTTAAATTATTTCTTCGATTCAACGCATCGTTTCCGAGTTATAAAACCTTTTTTACTGTATCACCTCACATACCTCTTGTTCCCGAAATTTGTTTTCAACATACGAACTTCGGACCTTTTGCATTCAACACAGAAGGGACAATTAGAACCAGGGGTGTGGGAAGATTTTTTCAATTATATTTTCGATTCAACGCACCGTATCCGAGTTATAAACACTTTTTTATTCTATGATGTCACACACCGTTGGTCCCGATTTTTTTTCAACATGCGGACTTCGGACGTTTTTCACTCAATCACCAATCAGAACCATGGGAGATTTTTTGATATTTCGAGTCATTTCTGAGGTGCAAGCAAATACTGTTTTCTTTCTTTCATATATTGTGACTCCCCACTCTGCCTCACCCACCGAGTGCTCTACTCAGAACCAAGGGGAGATTTGGTTGTATTTCCAGCCATTTCCGAGTTACGAGCAAAAACTGTTTTTTTTCTCATATATTATGACGTCATAGCTCGATGATGAAGGCTAAAAAGGCCACGCATTCTACCCCACGCTCCCTCCCTAGGTGCCTTGAAGATGTTGGGGAAGCCCCAGAGACTCCTGAGGGCAGCAGAGAGAGACAAATGATCTCTATGAGGACAAAGTCACTCTATCTCTATCACACACTATAACTCTATCTCTCTGGCACACAATCAGAAAAAAAACGAACCTTCTTTTAAAAATACATAAGATTTATCATTATCAGAATAACACACTTTAATTTAAAAAAATTAAAATGTGTTATTCTAATGCCGAAAAATAATAATATAGCTAAACTGTATTATTCCAATAACAATAATGTGCACAAAAGTTCTTCAGGAATATCGGCAAATTTATTTTGGAGGACGAATCCCGTCAACGAACACTAAAAAATATTATTAGAAACCTTATATGGACAGAAACCAGCTCCGATCTCAGTCCTTTAGATATATTTTTGTGGGAACACTTCGACAAAATATATTATTAAAGACCACAAAATTTACAAGACAAGTATTGAAAGAAAAAATACAGGACGAAATTTTGATAATTCTGAAATTGTTTTTAAAGCAATAAATAGTAAATTAAAGCATATTTTCAACTGTATCATCACAATTACTTGCATGTTGATTTGTAAAAATTGTAGGTATATATTATATGTTATTTCGTTTTTAGGCATTCTCCTTATGTTGTTGTAAAGGTTAGTTATAAATATCGTTGCTTGTTATTTCAATAAGGATGAATTTTAATTTTCTTAATGATTCTTTTTATTTTAAACATATATTTTATGCCAGCAAATTTTGATGTCAAAAGAAATAAAGGAAAAGTCGTACATTGTATTTAAAGTTTTCTTCTATATTTAATTATTAACCCAATAAGTGGATGTCAAAATACAAAAAAAAAACTAACTACATTCCACGACGTACTAATAACCCACCTTGTATATTAAATAAATTTATCATCATCAAATATTAAAAAAATTATTTTATAAGCTGAATGTCATTACGAATTTTGTTTATTTGGAAATATATTTTCTGCACTATATCCATACCAAAAAATTAAAATAGCTAATTAACGAAATTATGATTAAATAACCTAACTGTCACCACCGCTGCAGAATATCATATGAAACTACATAGATATTCGTTGATTCTTTAAAACATTTTTATCAATACCTACATCATACGTTTAAGTAAATACAGTAACGCAAAAAACATATATTACATTAAAAAAGTGTACAAAATAAGTCCGTAAGCACGCCTGGCAACATTGCCAAAGTGTTCTTTATATGTTGCTAGGATATACGTAGGAATGCGGGCCGCTGCATTTGATTCTTCCTAAAATTCTGCTGGTGGTGTACTCTATTGGCAATTCGGAAATTTAAAATTGCTGTCCTATTCCAGTAGCGGTCTAGGGCGAAGCTATATTTTCTGTGCTTTTATTATCCCATTAATATAATTTAAGTGACAAAATGCCTCGTTTTGAGACTAGTGTCTGAAGGCATTGATTGTCTAAAATATGTACTTGAATAAGAATTTAAATCATTAAATTAATTGTTTCAACCAGAATGTATCTTGAGTTCTCTTAATTTACTTCATCGCATTTAAAAAAAACTGTTTCCGTTATCAATCTATCGGACCGAGGTCTTTTGTCAACTAGTTGGTCTGACTTAGATACGAGAAGAAAAAGTGTGGAATTAATTTAAATTAGCATAATCCGCCACAAATTTTTGTGGGTGGTTCTTTGAAGTAAACGGATAATGCCTAGCTAATGATTAAAGACATATTTTCAATATTCATGCCTAAAAAGTTAAAAGCAAGTCGAATTTTACAATGTATATATTTTTATTTCGACTCAGTTCATGTGTCACAAAATCATGTCAGTGTTCTAAAATAGGTCATCCAGTGTAGGTGAATGTTCTATTTCACCCCAACAGTCATGGGAGGTCCGTATTGATTGAATCGCTTCCTGAACGAAAAACATAGACAATATAAAACAAATTAAGTTTTATTCTAGTTGCGGAGAAAGGACATCTGATTGATTCTCCGATCTGAGTACAGACATTACAGATTCTTTCGACTTCAATTTTAACGAAACCGTTTTGTTCTAAGAAATAAGTCGAAATGAACTGTTAGAATAAATAAATCTCTATTTATTACTAAGTGTAGAAGTAAATATTTTTACTCTACATATACTATTTGTAAAGCACGCTGTTCTCTTGAGATAATCAGTTAATAGAAAATAATAATAATAATAAAATTATACTTAATTATATAAACATAATAATCATAAAAGTAACGTTTTATCCCTCAAAAAAAAAAGAATATCAGTCAACGATCAACTGAAATAAAAACCTCCCTTTGAACCAGAGAAATATATACTGTTTTTATATTAAATAACTCATTTAAGGAAAAACTGAATAGAATAGTCCATTTCATTATGCAGGGTATAAGAGCAACCTTGCAATCAACTTTTCGACCTGATTCATTTCGTCGAAAGAAACAGAAAAAGTTTCCTTAAAATGATTCCTAAACATTCTACGATCCTGTAAATATTAAATTTGAAACACAGTATTTGATCAAGAATCATTGAGGATATACAAACTTGGCACAGTCCAATTTCTTCACGGTAGTTACACATATGTGCAAATTGATAAAACAGCTTTTTTGGAGTTAGTGACTCCTTAGAGAAATTTCAGCTGTAAATAGAAAAATGTAATTGATATCATAGAGGAACCACCAAATAAATGATTTCTTATGTTTTCGCAGAATTCATCAAAACCATTTTAAGTTAGGCGTGTTTTTTAGTGATAAGGTACAGGTACAAATCATTGAATACAATCACTTTTCAAATTTTTGCAATTTGTATTTGAATGAAACATAATACTTCGAGTAGATTCAGCCTGGTCATAATTATTTAACTCCAATTGTTGAGAATTAAAACAATAATTGACTTTTTTACATGATTTACTTTTAAGAGCGTATTTTTTTTTAAAGTTTTTGAACTTTTATCGGTGTATTCTACAAGATATACATATCTAGGCTTATACCGGGTGTCCCATTTTAAAATAAAAGTGTAGGGTTTTGAAGGGGACATCTAATGGTGACCTTAACAATGACCTTGACCATGACCTTCAAGGTCATTTCAAGGTCAAGTAGTTTTTTTTCAAATGGAAACACATATTTTTGACACCAGAAATAAAAAGAGCAGAAAATTTTATATCCAACTATGACCTTGACCATGACCTTCAAGGTAATTTGAAGGTCATTTTAGTTTTTGTTGCAAAATTCTACTTTTGAGACGAGGAATGAGAAGAGCGGGTCATTTCACGTCCATTTACGACATTGACCTTGACCTTCACGGTCATTTCAAGGTCAAGTTAATTTTTCAAATAGAAACCGGTATCCTTCAGATCAAAATAGAAAGTGCGGATAATTTTAATCTTGTTCATATTTTTCTTTTTGATATGTGGGGCTCGCCATAATTTTCCAGAATGCCCATTAACCCTTTGCGGCATGCATTTTTTATTTAAATGTTTTTGAACTCAGACTAGCTCAGAATTTAGTAATAGTTAAATCCGATACGGCGGATCCAATATGTCGAATACTCGGCTCGACCTCGAGTCAAATTTTTTGCTCTTTTCATTTCTGGTGTCAAAAATATGTTTCCATTTGAAAAAAATCGACTTAACTTTTTTAGTGACAGTTAAAACCATAAATCTAATATGGATAGTATTAGATCTGGTTAAAACCCTTCATATCCCCCATCTATGACGCCACTGGTTAGTTTTTTATAAAAGATAGTGGCATCTGCAATTGACGAGCTCAGTCCTTTTTATAACTAGAAATATCTGATTTTAAAGCTGACATTGAGAAGTGGTGGCTTATGGTTTTAAGAAAAATTTAATGTCGACTTTATTGAATAGCGGAATTAATTTAATTTGTGTATCTGATTTTCAATAACTTGACAGGTTAATAATATAAATAATGTTTTTAAATACAAGATTTTAGTGCTTCAATTTGAAGTTATTCGAGGGACCTAACAACCCCAGTTTCCGGAACTAAAATAAATTTCTTCATTGCGGAAATATTGGCAGCGGCAGTGTTAAATGGCACACCCTGTATATACATTTTCTTGCATAGGCTATAATAATTGATTGATACTCGTTGATACATTATAGAGCTGCTGTTCATAATATGCCATTATTTTAATGTTTTTGGTAATGTTGACAATTTCCAGATTGTAACTCGTGAACATTTCTAGCGATCCATCTCAGATGCAGAATGATTTAGCTTTTTACAACCAGCCGGTTGCCCGGCGAACAGCCATAAACACAAGCTACATCTGACGCTATCTGCAATATTTACTTATAGGCAATAAAAATGTTAGAGGGCCAATTTCCGCGATGCCGTTATTGATGCACTCCCAAACACGGAACGAGTTTAATAGTTAATCCGAGATTTCAAAGTTCTCTCCAATTCAGAGATGCATAAAATTTTGATTACGGCTTAATCTAGTGGAAGCGATAAAGCAAGCCGCCGCAACCGAATCAAAAGTGCATGTCAATGCATTCGCGAATGATAAATCGATTCGAAAGCTGAAATTGCATATTAAGCTACTTTTAATTCATTTTCTGTAGTCGTTCCAAATTAAATTGTTTTAGATATTTTCTTTTACTATGAGTTATTTTTAATACCTAATAAAAATAATAAGCAAAATTAGCAATTTTCGTATTGGGTAGATTCGATTTTTAAACATTTCGGGGAATTGTACTTACTATAGTAGGTATATTAAGTATTAAGGTCAATAATTGTTTTTTACTGGTTGAGGATATGTTTGGAATAGAATATCCGAAACAAGTAAGATACTTAATAACCGCATTGCTTATGACGTTTCCTTGCACGCTGAAATATTGAATAAATTTAATTAAATCTAAAAAAAATTATATTTTAAAAATATATATATTAATCCCACATAAGTTCCACATAAAAAGTTTTTGCTATGGTTACTACGAGACCGAATATGGAGCCAAAACCGACTCCTGTGCATTGTAGCTGTTCCAACATGAACTTCAGAAGCGGCAGCGATTTGCCCTATGTCACGTGACCTAGGATACAAATCGCCTGACATTGATTTAAAAAGAAACTCTATTTCTAATTAGGAAATTGGCATTTTTTTGGTAGCAACACAACAATTAAAAAAATTACTGTCAAATCTATATGAAAAATAAGGAATAACACTTAATACCACGTAATGGATATAACAATTCGGCCGTGATAAGCCTGCAAATGCCCTAAATCACGTGACGTGAATCTAGTTTCACCTCACTTTACATCTTTTCCCTTACCCTGTCTCTTTACATTCCATCGATAGTATACTGTCAAATCGATGGAATATTTATTGTCAAGTAGCATCTGGTATTATTAGAAATTTCTCCAATATAATATTTTGCCACAACTTAAGCTTATTGTAAGTTAGAGATTGAAGAAAGTGGTCATCCAGTTAGAAAATGCTTGGCAAGTAGAATACTCAGCCATAATACCCGAGGAGTCCAAATGAGAGATGTAAGAAAATTTTCCAAGTAATTTACAGCGTTTTGTAACAAGAAAAAATTTGAAAATATCATAGAAAAGGTAATGCTAGTCTATTTTGTTTCAATACATGAAACCCTAAAATCTCCAGGAATCTCAATCCCAAAGTATAATATTTTAAAACTGTTGATGTTTCAAAATATGCTACTTTAATTACTTTTCTTAAGAAGAAAAATATTGGACATAAAGTGAAAAAATCAAGAATTTTTGCCAGAGAACACATGTACTCGTACAACTTGTACCGGAGACCTATTCTGAAGGAGTTCTGTCTCTATTCTAGCTAACCAAGGAATATATATATTTTGGGTCTTAAAAGGAACGGTGGGTGGCGTTCCTACTCTGTAGCTGAGGGGTACATATGTGAAAAACAATTTTCAAACAAGATTTTACATGCAAATTCTCGAGGAAATTCTATACGGTGACAGAAAGTGATACCGCAGCCGAGAGTATTATTACAAAATGTGCAGCAACATCATCATTCATAAGGTCATCAGAAGAAAACGTTGTTTTAAACACGAATTCTATTGCTCCAATAAATTTTAATAACTGTAATTTTAATTTTGTTGTGTAAAAATAGATTTTAAAAATTCTACATTTATTAGATTGCTTCACTTACCGATCCCTAATTTGTAAACGTTACTTACTAATGTCTCGACCTATTCAGAAAAGGTGTCAAATTACCTGGGCGTGTAAAGAATAATTTTTCGTCAATCTATTATTGCTTTAACTAATGCTTCATTTGAAAAAATTACTATCCTAAATAGTCACATATTTGTGATGTTTTAAAAAAGATTACAAAACTCTGATTGATAATTACAGTCCAGTAGCATACTTATCTAATTTCAGTAAATTATTTGAAGTTGTTTTATATGAATACATGGCTTTTAATTTTAAATCCATAATTTCTCCAAATCAACATGACTTCAACACAGGTAGATCTACAGTAAATTTAGTATGCTTCAATCAGAATGTATCAGAATGAATTAGATACGGGAGGTTCGATTGACTTACATGATCTAAATAATTTGACAGATTAGATCTAAAGAATTTGAGAGAATTACTTTTTTATGGCTTAACTCTAAATTTGATTAACTTTCTGCAGTTCTATTTGTCTCATAGAATATTACGTTCAGTACCATCAATCAAATCTGTACACGTATCCTCAGATGTCCCTCAAGGTTTAGTTTAAGGGCCACTTTTATTTTATATATTTATAAATGATATCAATCTGAATATTTACGTTATACATTGTTGTATGCAAACGATCGAAAATTGTTCAGGTGTGTCGAAAACATCGAAAACTGTTTGGGAATGCAATGTGATTTGTCAATTGTGACACTAACTCCCTACCATATAATATCAGGAAACGTTTTTGTATGTCTTTTACCAGAAAGACCAACTTTACCTCTATTAATTATGTATATATAATTGATACGATATACTTAACAAAATGTGGCCAATTTAAGAATGTAAGTTTAACTCCAAACTAACTTTTTTAATCATATTAATGACGTTACCAAGATATCTTAATGTAGTACGGAATACAAGCTATGACATTCATAAAAATGAGAAAGTCTTCATATAAATAAAAAATGTTTTTCCTTATACTTAATCATTTCAAATTAGAAGTCAATTTTATGGAAGAAAATGCATCTCATTTATCTTAGATTAATACAGAATGAATGCTTATAGTTAAAGAAATCTAAGATTAATTCAAGCTTTATGAAGTTTTCGAGAGTTTCATTGAAGGATAAAGACGTCATCAAAAAAAGATTTCATCAAAAGATGTCAAGGAAAAAGTTGGCATCAAAGGACGTCATTAACTAAGGCGTTATCAAAAATAAGACGTTTTAAAAAAAATGTGTGTAAAATTGAATAATATACATTTTGTGTAGGGAGGTTTTTTCACCTACCGTCTAATTAATTGGTTTATATAATATTTTGTATTATTTATCTTTAAGTATAATTCAGAAATTTAAATCTTTCTTACTTTAGAAAGTAAGTGTCATTTACTATATTAATAAATCTTATTAAATTAATTTTCCCTTCATTTAAGTTACGTCGTATCCTGTCTTGGAAAAATAATTAAGTATGTAGCAAAAGATATTCTTTCTAAAAATATTACAAAATGTCTAGATTTCTTTCTTTTTAAAAAGACTATGTAGTTTTCCTATTTCTTATTAAAACTATACTTCCGGTGTCGTGAATATACTTATATCGATTTATAAATTTACATTTTGAGTGAATTACAAAAAGAAACATAAAATTACATGTTTAATTTTTATATATATTTTACTGTGGCACCCAAGATAGCCAGTGATCTGGTGTGTAATTTTATATAAATTTTTTACAAGTGTGCATTGTGTGAAAAAAGTAAAAATCAGGTTAAAGTAAACAATATTAAGAAGACTTGGTACAAAGAGTTTTGTTTTAACGTAAATATACAGTTTATAATTTTGTAATGTAATGTTTGGTAAATATGTATTATAATAATTGAGTACAGGACTTAGCCGATATAGCAGAGAAGAATTAATTAAATTAATTAAATGTTTAAGCTGCTCAGTGGATACCTGTAAAGCGTTAGTGCAATACTTTCCAGAAGTTATAATCCCAGTCAGAGACTGAACATATCTCAGAAATAAGATTAAAAATGCCTTTTAAACAAATCAGATGCTACCGCTATTTATTATTTTTATTTAGGAGGTAATATGGGTACAGAATAAAATATAAACATAAAATTACGTACTTAATTATTCGGAAAAAATTTTTGTTTAAAAAATTTTAATTTGATTTATGTAAATATATTCACTGTCACTGTATAGTTAAGTTTTTGAATGCGTAATGCTTATTAACACTGAGAGTATTTTGTTTAAAAAACAGTTGCATTTCACCGATTTCTAATTGAAACTGACAGAAAACAATCGCCCATTAAACATAAAATACCTTCTACAAAAAGAACCAGAAGCGAATAAAACTAATTTTATTTCCTCAGCTCGCTTGGTGACTTGGATTTGATAGCCATAGTTTATTTTCTTTTCTTATTGATAGACGAGGTTCTCCCAGAGGAGAAGGCGCAACTTCACACGCCAACTTCTTCGTCTGGAGTTGTTAACGAAGTTTCCCGGAGATGGACGTCAGGCTGACCTCGGAACTCAGTGGGCCGCTCCCGCGAAATTGCCAACAAATTCACTTCTAACTCGCAAAAACGGAAAATAATCAACAGTGGTTTATCTTTATCTTCCTTATACAGCCGTATTTATCAGAAGTTATGATCCAAATTCGAGAACAAGGTATAAGTAGATGGAAATAATCATTTAAATTTGAAAGTAACTCTCAATATTATACGAGTGCCTTCTAGAAATTTGTAGACGAGAAGCGAGATATTATGATAAATAGAAAGTATCAGATCTTCGTTCTGTGAATAGCCAACACCATCTTCTTACCGAAAATCCAAAACATTCTTTCCTAAGTCAAAGTTCCTTTCGGTCCATTAGTTATTAAGTCTGTGATGCACAACCATTCTTATTTATTATTTATTCTATAGTATGATAAATACAGGGTGTCCCTGAAAAGCATGGACAATGCTTGACCACAAGTTCCTTGGATGAAAACAAGACTATTTAGCCTAACTTACCTATATATAAAAGTGCACGCCTACTGAAATATAGCCTTCTAAATATAGAATAGATAACCGTTTTTTTTTAAATAATTTGAAAACTGTTTTTCTTAGAAACTTCAAATTTGGTACACATATTTTTTTATATAAGGGCAATGTAAATATAGAATTTGGTGAGAATACATATACAGGATGTTCTCTATCTAGTGCCCTGTGCGTCACTGGCTATCCCGTAACTTTTTTGTATGTACGTACGCCAATGACGACAGAATTTATATTTTTAAAAATAAGCACTATTTTAGAAGATTTTTTGCCTCTTACAAAATTTTGATATCGTTTATGAATTTCGAGTAAAATTGACATTTTTTACACATTAAATAATATAAAATCAGTTTAAGATAAATAGAACATTCTAGTACGAGATGCCATATAACAGAGAAACAAATTCATAACAATAATTAAAAGGTTCTGTGTCAAGCTAGCTGTGATTTAATTTTAGCTTACTTTGTTTTTTATTGCAATTTATACTTTTGCTGAACAAACTGATATGTTAGTAGTTTTGGGTTATTGTGAAGGAAATTGTTGTGCTACTGTTCGAACATATGCTGAACGATTTCCTGATCGAAGAACTCCAAATCACAAAACATTTGCTAATGCGGAGAAACGCCTTCGGGAATAGGACGTTCTTTTACCTGTAACATTAAATCGTGGATAATGTACGGCGGGAATTATTCAGCTGGAGGAATAAATTTTGGAAAGGGTCGAAGAAATTCCTCGAGTAAATAAAAGGCGTTTAGTGGCAGAGGTTGGCTTTCAAAAAGTTCCTTTAATAGAGTATTAAAAGACCAGTTATTACAGGTTACAGGTATTACAGGGTACAGGTAGGTATTACAGGTCTAACAGGTGGATAGGTAGAGGAAATAATGCCCCTTTAAAATGGCCACCTCGATCCCCGGACCTAAACCCATGTAATTATTTCATTTGGAGAGCGTTGAGGACCACAGTTTAAAATAACATTTTAGTAAATACAGAAAACGAATATGGGAAAGAATACAACATGAAATTAATGTTATGAGAGGTAATGCACAATTATTGGATAATTTCTAATTTTCGAAGAACTAATGTTTGCGTTTAATAACAAGAAAGTAACTGAGCATTTGTAATATTATTTTAATGTGATTACAAATATCAGTTTATTTAAGATGTTAATGTTGACTTTCTTATATTATTCGCTGATATTGTTTATTTAAAATATTAGTGTTGATTTTTATTTTATTGCTTGATAATACTAATACTTACCAAAAATGTATAGTTATTTTTTTAATGTGACGTTTTTTCATTATTATTCCCTGCTTTGAGGCTGCAATTATAAATTATTTTTTATAAATCGGAATTTTTGCCTATATTTAATGTATAAAAAATGCGAATTTTACTCGAAATCCATGAACGATATCGAAATTTTGTAAGAGCAAAAAAATTTTCTAAAATAGTGCTTATTTTTAAAAATATAAATGCTGTCGTCATTGGCACACACAAAAAAGTTATGGCATAGCCAGTGGCGCACAGGCACTAGAAATAGAACATCCTGTATATGTATCCTCTCCAAATTCTATATTTACCTTGCCTTATATAAAAAAATAAGTTTACCAAATTTGAAGTTTCTAAGAAAAATAGTTTTCAAATTATTTGAAAAAAATAGGTTATCTATTCTATATTTAGAAGGCTATATCTCAGTAGGCGTGCACTTTTGTATATAGGTAAGTTAGGCTAAATAGTCTTATTTTCACCCAAGGTGATCAAGCGTTGTCCATCCTTTTCAGGGACACCCTGTATAAAAGTTCACTAACTAATTGAGTTTTACTATTATTATTATTATTATTACGATCTATGTTAACAATAAATCTCTCTGTAGAATTTGCAATATGTTAATGTTCAATAATTTTAACCTGCAATTTGTCCAGCTACTTATGGGCTTCCTCTTCGCGTGACTAAGAATAAGATCCAACATATAAGCATTTAGAGTGGGTGATATATTATAATGTCTAACACCAGACTTTAGTATAATTGATGTCATATATGTTCTATGATGCTGAATATACACTGATATGTCCTGTATGTCCCTTACTATTAGCGAAACAATCAACGAAGTTCTATGTTGATATTTGAGAACAAAACTCGTGAAAATTTATATTATTTTCATACAAATATTCATGTACTGCTGTTTTCATAGCTTTTGAACAGGGATATATATTTAATTTTCTACTATGGTAACTTATATTGTCTACGACAATCACGCTGTTTCGAAGAATATTAGGAATTTATTTATTTGTGAACTAATCTTCAAATAATTCCGCTACGGTGTCTTCATGGTAATCCAAACACAGTTTCTTATATTTTTAACTAAAATTAATGTCTATTACAAATTAAGTAAGTATTAATAAATATTATTAGTAGCATGGTAGTATGGTAAGATAAAACCCTTATATGTTCAATTTAACATTAGAACGATATCATATTTTATTAGCGAGATATTGCTGGCAATAAAATAATTCTGTGTTCAAGAAATGAAGTTTCAATTTTAATTTATGAGAAATCGGATCAACTTACTAATACCATATATCAGCTTTAAGCAAAATTTTTGTACTTACTCTATCTTTCTCTTATCAAAATCATTTGCTATTTGCAGTAATTATAGTGATTTTGTACTGTTTATATTAATGTACAAATTTAAGTGTGATTGTGTCAACATATGTCTGTGACGAAATAACATTTTTAATGTCCTATAATTTTTGAAAAACTATAGGCATTTTTGGGCAGTTTTATCACTTTGAAAAAAGGTGTTTACTATTCGAATCACCATAAGCTGCCTCAACCTTATTTCTATAGCTACCAAATATCATAACAGTTTATGTACTTCCGAACACATCACTAAACCATTAAACTCCTCCTCAATGCAATTCGTAACATGTAGCCAATCATCTTATTGAAATGAGAAGTACATACACTTGACTGTCATTCACGTAGAGATATATCTTGCAATAATAGAAACAACTTATTTAAATTATTTGTGTATATACCAAATAACAAAAGTCCTAGAATTGAGCCTTGTGGACCACAACTTATACTTCTCACATAAGACTGATTAAATCAACGGCAACAGGCTAATAATATCATGTTACATTTAATGAGGAGTATAACAGGTCCAGGTGCATATTTTGACTGGAAGGTTCCAAATGCTGGCGAATTGTAATATTCATAACGCTTTCAAGAATTTTAGACATTGAAAATGGGTCTAATGCAGTTATTTTTTGCAGTGGTATTACACGGGAAGCTTACCAGTTATCAGGAAAAAGCATCTAAATTAGCATTTTATTGCAAAACTATTCTAAATTAATTATGTTGGAATATTTGGCTGTGAGATTTAATTTTTAATGAAAGAATTTGTATTTTTTTTTTGTACCATCGTGGAATGAAAATTATATGACATAATACCATAAAATACTAATAAATTCTGATCTACTGGTACTATATTCGGTGCAAATCGTAGAAAATAAGTGTTAGTTTTTTCTGTTTTACTTATATATTCAAATGACCTCTTGCAGACAAACGGACCTTGGATTCGAACTCAGCTTTCCCAAAAACCTATACAATAGGCGGCTAGACTTATGTGCTCGGTTTTTTCAATTTGACCTTGAAGACGACCTTTAAATGACCTGATACAGACAAACTAACCTCGGATTCTAATCCAGTGACCCCAAAATCCTGTATAACAGGCGGTTGAACTTGATTGCTCGGATTTTCTCAATTTGACCTTGAAATGACCTTGTAACGACCTTAAAATTACCTAATAGAGACAAACTGACCTCGGATTCTAACCCAGTGACCCCAAAATAACACGCGGTTGGACTTGATTGCTCCGATTTTTTCAATTTGACCTTGAATTGACCATGTAACAATCTTAAAATGGCCTGATAGAGACAAACTAACCTCCGATTCGGACTCAGCGACCCAAAGAACCTAACCTCCGAGACCCTTTGATTTAATGCACTTTTTCTCAATCTGACCTCTAATTGACCTTGATCCTGACTAGGAAGGAGGGAGGAGGTCACGTTCGGGGTGGAATCGATTAGTTATTGGATATAAATAATAAAAAAAATTGCTTTCTTTTTTTTGGCCAAAAATGAAGGGGGCTGAAAACCGGCCTAATTGACAATCCCCAACCTTTCCGAAAAGTAACAAATAAATTATTAGGTGTTCAGGCTTTTGCTGAAATACGTTTGTGATTTCTCTTATAGTAACGAAACAAATTATCACAAATCAAAGTAAACAACTTTATCTTGCGCGAAATGCGCTGTAGCGTTGATCGTGTTGAAATATGATATAATATTTTCTTTAGCAATTATTTGTAAAAGCAAGGCTGTTATTTTAAAAACATCTTTCATTTATACCACGACATTAATTTAAGTGAAAGAAAACAAGGGAACGAAGTTAAAGAAAACATAACAATACAACTCCCTATTTTTCTAATTACTCTTCCGACGCTATAGTCCCCGAACGCGACGTAACGACTCTATAGAATGATTAAATATAAAATTTAACTTCCAAGGCATTAATTGCGCCCCCAAAGTTTTTAAATTATGATTGTAAATGAATATCTAAATTTATATCCATTACGAGGGTCGGAAAACTCTTTAATGATTATTCATTATAACTTTTATAAAAATTGAACTACGGGCAGATGTATCAACTTTTAATTGATATCAGAATTCTTCTAAAGCTCCTTTTGCTGAATAATCTTATTATCGGATATTCGATAATAGTATACCTATTATGCAGCAAGCGAGGGTAAATTAATATTTCGAAAAATATAGCGGAGACTTGAGTCGGTTGAAAAAGTGTCAATTAAAGCAAACAAACTCGTGGTAGATATATTCAAAATACAATACTTTTGTACATAACTTTACTAATGTTGATGCAGTTATTATTTATTACGTACCACCCTGGAACAGGAGAAACAAACTAGTTGATTATAATAAGGACGGTATTATCTCTTTTACAAAACAGTATAAAAAAGAGTAGATTTTCTACAACTCAATGATACGTATTGTTTACATTTTCCTCATTTGATACAGCATATGTCCCATAAAACAGCCCCACGAGAAAAAGTGGGAGGTCTGAAAGACAAGAACATGGTATCCATATGTTTTTGACCTTGCTAAATCCAAATCCGATGTCCGATTAATCCAATCAGGTATGGGTTAAGGTCAGTTCAAGGTCAATTCTGAAAAATCAACTGCTAACAAAGTAAACCTACATATTTGAACGTTTTTGGGCTAGTTGAATCCGAATGCAGTGTTCGTTTAACCCGATCAGGTCTGAGATAAGGTCAGTTCAGGGTCAAATCAATTGTTAACAAGGTGAACCAATATATCTGTACGATTTTGCAACCGCTGAATCTGAATCCGAGGCCCGTTTGACCTGATCAAGTCTGCTAAATACTTTTAAGTACTAAATTCAAAACACTCTAGACACTCTAGAATTACATGAAGAAGATTTCTTCGATACGTCAAAGAAAATATACTCAGACGATGAACTTGTGTGTGCCCCTTTAAGTTCTCCACAAATGGGTAACTTTTTTGTTATCAATTTTACGAAAGTTTATTAATGTTTTATCAAAAAGCAGAACTTTTTATAAGGAATACCTTTTTTCGTAAAATTGATAATCAAAATGTTACCCATTTGTAGATAACTTAAAGTTTATTTACTCTTAAAAAAATTACACACAAGTTACACACTGTATACGTTTTTGGGGTTGCTGAATCCGAATCCGATGTCCCTTTGACCCGATTAGATCTGGCTTAAGATCAGTTCAGGGTCAGGAGAACTTAAAGGGACACACTGTAGATATGTAGGTTTATTGACAATTGATTCTCTACATTTGACCTTGAATTGACCTTAACCCAGACCTGATTGGGTCAAACAGACACCGGATTCGAATTTATCGACCTCAAATTCTCTTCGTGTGACAATCATATTTACTATTTTATTTGTATTGCGATTCTGACTAGTTCCATATCTCTGAAAAATGTTTACAGTTATTTTGAAGTTATTTTACAGATTTTCTTTTATATATTTCTACATTTTTAAAATATTAGACGTTAACCAACTTTAATTTGTGATGATTATTATTTATTCCTAACGCAGTTAGTGCTATTTTTGCAAGTATAATATAATTATATGTTCCGCTGTATTTTTTTTAATTTTACTAATTCATGTTCAAATTTAAATTCGGTAAGCACATTCACAACCACGACTAATAAAATTTTAAGAAAATATTTCTGGCTCCAAAATGATTAGTGTTAAGTTAGTTAAAACCTAAGCATTTTTCAGTAGGACAAAATTGCAAAATTATGTCCTGACAAATAATATAAAATATCTATAAACTGAATTCAGCCTACTAGAATGTTTACAGGAATATGTGAACGTCAAAATATTTACATTTATTTTGGTGGCTTCCAATGAACTCTGGCAAGAGTCCAAGAGAAATGGAAAATACTTTGAATAACGCTGAAACGTCATTTTATGTGGAATAGAATCCAGTGCAACTCGTTTTTAAATTTTAAATTTTCATTTTCATTAGCTTAGATTTGTTTCTTGCTATAAATACACTGTAAAAAAACACTTAAATTTCACTTAATAATGTATCAAATTCTGTTCACACTCGATTGACTGACGTTTTATTGTGGCAAAAATTATTATATGTTACTCAAATTTGAGATTCTGCCACCAGCGAATTTTTACTACATTTTAAGCTTGTACGAACAAGTAAGAGTTGACTTTTTCTCTGATATAATTTAAATTGAACTATTATTGAGGAATTTTTTTGCTCAGATTTTGCTTTTAATTGACAAAATATTCAGTTTCAAAAACTTTCACTCATTAATAATTATATACAGAGTTCCCCAGAAAATGGTGGGCAATCTGTAAGAATTGAATAAATACTGCAATAATAACGTTACCAGTTTATATAAATTTTTCTTCGGTAGCATTATTAATTTTTGAAGCTAAGATGAATATCGACATTTGCTATAACTTCTTTGTTTCTTATTAAATCTGGATAATTTTTGGGTAAAAGCTATGTATTCCAAGCTATTTCTACTAACATATTCAATTTACTAACAGCTGCAATGGGGACCAGGAGGAAAAGCACAGGACACCCTGTATATTTAATTTTTTTATAACTGATAATGTGATTAAATTAAATATAAGTAAAAATTTGTATTCATAAACATATTTTTTCTTGTTGACTCACTCAGTGCAAAATTATACAGGGTTAGTCAAAAATATGAAAACCCCCAAAAATTTCAGCTGGAAAGTATTTTTGTGGTACATCAAGTCGATTTTTTAAGTGGCGACCCTCCCTTTCGACCCCGGAAATGGAAAGAGCAGAAAATTCTGTATCCGAATATGACATTGCCCGTGACCTCAAGATCACTGGTCAAAGTCGGTTCAAGGTCAAATGTTGATTTTTACTACAATTTTTTATTTTTAACTACGGAATCAGAGGGAGTGACAGTCTTTGAATAGATATCTGATGGTACTCCTTAGTGACCTTGATCTTGAAGTCACTAAAAAATTCTGAGTCCCTTTCATTTCATCCTCGAAAATAAAAAATGACAGCCGGAATAATCACTTGACCTTTATCTGACCTTGCCCATTGACCTTAAGGTCACGTTTAAGATCATAATAACCTGCAGAATTCTACGCTCTCTTATTTCTAGCGTCGAAATAAGGGGTCGCTACTCCAAAAACATCAACATTTGACCTTGAACTAACCTTGACCATTGATCTTGAGGTCACCGGAACATAAAAATATACAAATAATTTTCACAGAAAGTAGGTAGCTTTTGTGATATTCAAAAATAAACACATAATTTATCTCTTAATTGAACCAATGATGGGTTTTTATCGAGGTTCAATACATCATTGTTTTTAATTATTATTAGAGTAACTAAATCACTGCATTAAACACAGTTTTCACTAGGATAACCGGATAATATAGTCACTTCACACGTATCTTTAATGGAACGATGGGGACCATTAATAAACAACGCATATAAATGAGGATTTTTCCTAGGATTTAGATGCAAATGTACGAAATAATAGTTTTTTTGGAGTATTTATTTAACCGATACCTCTATTTGAGTGAAAGTAATCAGTTTTAGTTCAAGTATAAGTCAGTAAAATTATCAAAATATTTGATACTAAGTGGAAATATACTTAACAATTTTACTCAATGAATTCATTCAGTAAAGTCAAAGTTTTTGTGATAAGCTGATTTTTTATTATACAAGGAGATTCTCCGTGCGCAAGTCAGAGACAAATTTCATGTCAAGAGACAATGTACCACTTAAGACTATCAATATGACTTTCCATTAAATGTATTTTTTTCTCCAAAAGATGAACCTCATTTAGTTTAGTACTTATCCATACTTCTCAAATGCAATGCGAGATATCTATTAATATAGACAAAAAACTAAAACTCATTTTTTGTTAGTTGTATTTACAAAAATTGTTCGAATGACCTAGGAGGCCTATATTCAAAACCTTGTTAAATTTTCCTTAAAAATGGATGATATAAGTCAACTATGTTGTTATTTCTTCTACTTACAATTAGTTCTAAAGCTTGACGTAAGCTAAAAGTATTTCTTAGCCAAAAGTAGTTAATAGTTTTAGTTTCTTTTACGTTAAGACTTTTGATAAACTTGATTTGACAATACACAATATTATTATATATATTATTATATATGTTATTCATGTATGTTACGCCATTGGCAGATTATATTTCAATTCACAAATCATATACTCGAAACTTCAGTACAAATATTTTAAATACTTTTCTGAATAACAGTTCCGAATATCCGGACAGAAATAGCAAATGATAGCATCCAGCGCTATGTTTTTGTACTTATAAAAACGCCATGTAAACTATGCAACCAAACAGTAGTCTTTTAATATCTGGCACACATGTACGTATTATTTTATGATTGTTTTACATTTTGTACTTTAATTAACATTGCAATAGTACGTAGTTTGATTGTGTCATTTTTGTCTGAAAAAGCTGAAACATTTATCAATTTCACTTATATTGTAATTATTAATATAATTTTTCTTTTAGTTTTGGAAAAGTTCCCACTGTTAACGATCAATAAACAAGATGACTGACGAGAAAAGAGAAATATATGACACTATTTATTTTTTAAACACTTATTTCTGTGAAGAAACTTTGCAAAGTTTTGAAAAAGTGAATATTGCATTTTCACCAGTTTTACTACAGACATTTCTGTCAATGATATTCCAAGATCAAACCTACCGTTACAGAAACAATTTTAAGTCAGCACTGCGTCTTTGGAACAATGAAGATTTATATATTAAATATTATAAAGAGTTTATATCATTCCTTCACTCAATAAATAATGAAAGTTTTTCACTAACAGGAAAGATATTTGTTAATGATAATTTCAAACTGCAGGATAATTTTAAAAATATTGTAAACGCCTTTCGTTACGAAATAGATACTGTCGATTTCAACAAAAAGGAGACCTGTACGAAAATTATTGATTATTGGGTTGAAGACAAAACACGCAGTCTTGTAAGAGATCTAACATCTAATAATAATTTAAACGAGAGTACACATCTAGCTCTGTTAGATGTTGCGTGTTTTAAAGGAAATTGGGATAGTACTTTTAATATAGAACTTAACACAAGGTCGTTTCATTTAAATGCAAATGACAGCATTGAAACACAAATGATGAAAATGACGGGCGAGGTATACTACAAATTTGATGAAGATAATTCAATTACAGCTATAGAATTGCCTTTTACTTCTGAAAAGTTCAGTTTAATTCTTATTTTGCCTGATAAAGGAAAATGTCCCATAGATACGTTGTGGAGAGTAACTGAAAATATGATGAAGAAAATGGTTGATATCTCGTTACCAAAGTTCAAAGTAGAACAACTCATGGATTGTAGAAATATTTTTCCTAAAGTAAGTAGTAGGTTTAATATGTTTTTTATTTGTTTTTCACTAAACCCTTGATTCGTTCATTCTACTCACTCGTATACAGAGTGTTTCTTAAGTAGACGTTAAAAATCCAGGGGCGTACTCTGTGTTTTTGATTTTTAATTTCTAGACCGCTTGAGATAATTTAACCAAATTCGGTGCGCGTATTTAGTATAATAGTAGATATGAAACAAAAAATTATCGGATTTATAAACTTACCACTGGTAGAGGTGTGGGTATCATCGATTATTATTTGCCAAAAAAAATCACCCTGTATAATATTACAAGTAAAATAGGTCATCATATGCGTCATTGTATTAGCTTAACTTTTTCTTTCTTTACACTTTTTTGTATTCCAAACCAATTAACAACAAAATTGGTTTATTTGATCAAGTGCATTTTTACGACACTTACTTAAAATAATAACAAAATAATTATCAATGGAATTACTTTACTATGATTTATTACAACAAATGTCAGAAATAACCACCTTCAGCTAAAATACATGCTTCAAATTTGCTTGAAATTGCAGCTCGAAGAGCTCGAAGACGTGTAAAAATTCCAGGAGAACCTAGCTCTTACATATCACAACCAGCTATAATTTGTTGACGTAAGTGCTCCTCAGATTCAATATGACCCTTGTAAACTAATGTCTTGAGATGTCCCCAAACAAACAAATCTATAGGGTTCATATCAGCTGACCTGGGTGGCCAAGGTTGACCTGATTCTTGACTGCCTCGTCCGATCACTTTATTACCGAATCTTTCATTTAAAAATTCACGAGTAGGTAAAATAAAATGTGGGAGAGCCCCGTCGTGCATAAACCCATTAGTCGAGGCAAGCACAAAAAGAGCCGAAATTTCCGAAATTTTTCGATCAAGTCGTATCAAGATGGGGTTTTTTGCATTCGCTTTCTAAAATTATGTGGAAAAAATGTATCAACTTTGTATTATGTTTTTCAGCCAAATTGCATTTGTGCAGTGCAAAATGCATCCGGAAAAATGCATTTTTTAGTCACTTAGAAAAAATTCATAACTCGATTAATTATGCCTGGAATTGACTCAAATCAGGATCCTGGGGGTTTTCGAGGTCGCTTAGGTCATCTACGAGGCTTCTCCTGAATTTCACTCTTAAATGCAACGAGATTTGACACCCGGAGGTTTTTCGGGTCGCTGATTCCTAATCTGGCGTCGGCGAGTACCCCTCAGACACCTGGTGCACCGGAATCTGGACATGGACGTCATCTCCCGGAGTTTTCCTGTAAAATTCGCGTAAACGAGCCGAAAATAGCATCAGGAGGTTTTTCGGGGCGCTCTTCTCGAAATCTCTTATAATATGACGCATGCACGACTATGGGCCCCCAGACCGGGGCCCTCGAAAAACTATTCGGGCCCTATGCGTCAGCTGATGATGAAAATGATATTTAGTAGAATATTTTCAAATTAAAGTTAATAGTTGATTAGATTAGGATAAAATGGAGTAAGATTATATTTGAGTTAAATTAAATTGAAGTTAAGAGTAGGTTAGAAATGGCAATTGATCTAGAAATAAATGATTTTGATTTATTTTTTAAACAACACTTGCATACATTGTGACATTCATCCAATTTATTCCCTCTATTTTCATCTTGCATACTTTAAATGAGATCAACAATTCCAAACAAGTTATTGCAGTATTAACGGCAGTCCCAAATGTATTGAAAATTCACTGTTTATTGATTTTTCTGGCGATGACGCCGATTTCAAGGTCCAAGTTCCGGTGCACCAGGTGTCCGGGGGGTCGTCGCCGACGCCAGATTCGAGAAGAGCGCTCCAAAAAACCCTCTGATGCGATTTTCGGCTCGTTTACGCGAATTTTACAGGAAAACTCCCGGAGATGACGTGCATGTCCAGGTTTCGGTGCACCAGGTGTCCGGGCGGTGCTCACCGACGCCAGATTCGGAATTGGCGACCCGAAAAACCCCCGTGTGTCAAGTCTCGTTGCATTTAAGAGTGAAATTCAGGAGAAGCCTGGGAGATGACGTTCATCATCAATCCTAAGCTCCAGGTCGGCGATGGACCAAGTTGAAGGTCATATTCGGGATCAGCGACCTCGAAAACCCCCAGGACTCTGATTTGAGTCCATTCCAGGCATTATTTACCGATTTAAGAGTGAAATTCAGGAGAAGCCTCGGAGATGACGTTCATCATCAATCCTAAGCTCCAGGTCGGCGATGGACCAAGTTGAAGATCATATTCGGGATCAGCGCCCTCGAAAACCCCCAGGACTCTGATTTGAGTCCATTCCAGGCATTATTTACCGAGTTTTGAAGTTTTTCTGGATGCATTTTGCACTGCACAAATTCAAATTGGTCGAAAAACATAATACAAACTTGATTCATTTTTTTCACATAATTTTAGAAACCGAAAATTCGGAGGTTCAGTGCTTTATTTCCTCGACTACATTCTTCCTCTTAGCGAAAGTAAGACCCAATAAGAAAATTTAAAATAATACCCAATAGCTGGACAAAAGCTGTCCTAAGACTCCACATTTATATAACAAAAAAACCTTTATTTTTAGCTACAGAATACACCTCTGGATATTTGACCTGTAACCTGAGGGGTTATTTCTTTACTTATTTATCTACCGCTATGACCAGTATCATAACGGTGTTAATTGACAAAGGAGTTGTTTACTATTAATAATCCAGTGGTTGGTTGTATAGGGTGACACTTAAGTTGGAAGAACAAGAGAGAAACACAAAAACTTCCAGGAAGAGTTTTAATAACAATAAAAACAAAACAAACAAACAAAATAACGACACAACGGGCTCGAACAACATTATTAATTAATTTATTGATACGCGACAGCGTACCGAGATTCAGGGAATGCGCGATCCATAGCAAAATTTGGAATGACTTTATCCATTATTAAATTAACCCGAGACTCTAAAATTAAGTAGACTGCTCGATGTGGAACCCAAGGAAAAACGGCCCTTCTTTCGGAGATTTCTCCTGAATTCGACACCTCGCTTCGACACGCCCATTTCTTGGATCCAGACGTTTCTGTTCTTATCTTACTGGCGGGAACCCTGAATATCAGGACGCTTTGGCATAACTATGCCATGTTAGTAGTTATCTAATGGACTGAATTTACATTTATATAAATAATTATGTGACTAACTGGACTTACAAGTAACCCTAGCCTTCCTCTAGTGACTCCGTGTAGCAATACGGGGCGAATTAATCAATCTCGTTTAATCTATTCTTATAGCTTGGAAAATCCGCCTAAAAACCAGCTATTTGATCTATTATTATTTTCCAATTATTATCAATTTAATTTTTCTCTTCATACCAGATACCCAACAGTCTAAGTGAACTTGTTAAAAAATATTGCTAAATTTCATAAGGCCTTCTCCAAATTAGTGTTGACTGAAATATTTTGCATTTTGGCCCATCCGTTCCGAGAACTGATAAATAAATTACCACGCGTACCGGCTTTCGTTACAGACCTCTACTTAAGAAACTTCCCTGTATTTAGCATATTTGACTTGTTTAACAATTCATTAGAAAACTTCAGTGTTGCCTAATTTTTATATAAGGTATGATATCTGTCATCCAAAGAAACAATAAGTAACAATTCTACATATATATATATATATATATAGCGGTTCTAGGCGCTCTATTATCTTTAAAAAATTGATTGTGAAACATTTCCATAATTAACTGTCTCCACATGGTTTTTAACAGAAATGATCTGTATAAATTTACAAAACAAGATTCTCTGCGAGGTCAAATAACTTTTCTTTTGATAACAGGACGCCAGTGATTAGTTATTAAAATTTTGTAAGTAAACACATTCACTTTAAATCTTTGAAAGATTGTACAGACCTTTCATAAATACTTACAAGCCAACATTGCAGGACTAGTATTGGAAACGAAAAATCCAAAAATCTTCACAATTCGTTTACAATGAACAATGAGAAACCGATACGTCAACATGAAGGAAATAAAATTACTGGTCACGTGGCTTGTAAACATTTTTGAAGGCTCTACAGAACTTTTCAGAATCGTTTTAAGAAAATAATGTTATCCTACTTTTTGTTTGTTTTGACGAGAGAAATTATTTAACTTATGTTGCAACATTGTTATTCCTGGCATATTGAGCAAAGATCCCCGTTTAGCTAAAAGTTAGCTAATTATTAAAAATTAAAAATCATTTGTTCATTAACTCTAATAAAAATTAGGTATATACTAATATGTTTGAATTTTATTACTTCAGTTAAGGCTGAAAGAAGAATTTCAGGATAATGTTTATTTGTTTGATATGCTCCAAAGCGACGAATTTCTCAAATACGCTCAAATAGAAGAAAAGGGATTTATTAATATTGACGAAGAGGGAATAGAGGCAGCAAGTGGTAAGAGAGCACTACCTATATACACTACACAGTAGGATTAACCAGTAGAATCACTGTCAGTTAATGTCACTGTAGACCAAATTCTGTGAAAGTTCAAATAAGAATATTAGTATACTAGTGAAATGTACTTAAATCTTATAAAGGGTTTGAATGTAATTATAACCCTAACGTCAATCAATAGTCATTTAATTTTATTAAAATATCTACTAAAAGGTGTTTGTAGAAAAAGTTGTTGTTGATAAGTTACCAAAACAAGTTTTTAAGATTTGAAGTGTTGCAAACTAGTTTTCATGTTCATTGTGACTTATTTCGAAAATAGCTATATTATCTCAAATATTTGATTAGAAAAGAGTTAAATTAAATTAAATTAACAATTAAAATCAAATGCATAATATTAACAAAAGATTAATATGTCAATCATCTTATACTTCTAAGAATTATACATCCTTTTATCTTAACAGAACTTAAAGAAGTTAAATTTAAGTCACAATTTTTCTCAGTTAACTGCTAAAGTTGTATGTTGGCTATATTTTCTTTCCATTTTTCTGTGTTCATTTGAGACAAATGTAAATTCGAATTCTTATGGTATTCATTAAAGATGCGCCTGGGATAATTTCAAAATTTTCATTATTAAAGAGATTGGTGATATTTTTAATCAGAAACTTTTCAAATATCTCGAAAAATCTGCGCTATATGAAAAAAATTTCCATAATCAAAATTTAATCATTCCGCGGAGAAAATATGTTAGTGGTAAAATTAATTCCACTCCTTGCAAGTGGGGCGAGAGGCAACTTTTGAATCTTTATTAAGAACCCCTATTTTTTATTGCAGATTCGGATTATATGGCTAAAGGTACGTAAGATTCGTCTGAATTTTTTTTTTCGATTCAAGATAGATATCGCTGTAATCGACCAAATTCAATTTTTTTCGATTTCTGCTACTGAGAACCTATGCATATGATTCCGCAGTACGTTTGCAATAAAAAAAATACCTCGGTTTACACTCAAAATACTCAAAAGTTTATTTATTTTGCAAATTTCGAAATTGTTACCTGTCATAAATGATTACAAGCCACGTGACCATTAATCTTGTTTAAAGCACTAATTTTAATTCCTTCATGTTGACGATTGAATTTCGGTAAAATTGAAAATTATTAAAACAGTAAGATCAAGATTACCTACATTAAAACTCAATATTCTGTTTCACTGGCTAAGATTGGTGTAATTTTTCTCAAGATTCTATTCAACCAATCAGCAATCGCATTATCTCGAGCGTAGACGTAACGCTTTGTCACTATTCATTGTAAACGAATCATTAATATTGATGACGCCAAGATTTAGGAGTTTTTCGCAGTGCATTTTTTTAAGCCAAAATCACTGGTGCGGCCAAACTCACAGTACACTAGCAGTGAACAGCGCTGCAGGCGACAAGTTTTTTGGGTTTTATGGAGAGGAATTTTGAAATAAATAATAATATTTCTTCCGATTAGAGCCTATTAACTCGTTTTGAATGTCTATATGGTAAACTGATTTGTGTTTGTTATTATTTGGTGTTTCATTTCAATCATTGAGCCACTAATTTTCACCATCAAGCGACATTTGTGTCGTCTACTTCACTAGCTAAAAAATGCTCTGGTTTTTTGTTACCAGTACCGCTCGTGCAATGTTGGGTTACCTAAGCTCGACGGTCACGTGGCTTGTAAACATTTATGCTTTGTATTAACAGGCTTACAGAAGTAGGGTTTTGTCATTTTCGAAATAATCTTCGAACTGAGAAAAATTCAAATTATTTCTTTCTTTTTCACGTTTATTTTGTGTTTCTGCAATTATAAAAAATACGTAGAGAAGAAATAACACAAACGTTAATAATTGTAAACAGAAAGAATTACATTTATAAAAATTATTTTTAATAACAGAAATGGCGTCTGTAGAACAAAATAGAAAAAAAATACATTCATTTGAAAGCAGATTTATTTAAGCACTCCGATAAGTCATAAGCGAAGAAAATCGCGTTGACCTATCCCAAACAGGACGCCTGATCTTGGATTACTATAATAACAGATTCTTGACAAGTAATTTTTCATTAATTGAAAATTTGAGAAATAAAATTTGTTTCAAGACTAATTTTGATTATTTACAATGAAAACGTGGTATTTGTTATTAAAAAGTTATTGCAGAATCGTATGCAGTAGGATAAATAGAAAAAAATGAATTTCGTCGATTGCAGCGCCACCTATTATGAATCGGAAAAATTAGTTCAGGAAAATCCTACTACCATTATATTGATTAGGAACTAAATATAATGTTCAAGATATTTTATTACATGAATCGTTCAAATGGTCATATTAGATGAAAAAGCCGCGAAGTGCTATTAAATTAGAGGGTGGAAATTGGAGATAAAGGTGAAAATGTACCTCTTTCAGTTTTTTAATTGTAGCTCGAAAACGAAGCAAAATTTCGCTAAAGTTCATAGGAAAATTTATTTAAAAGAATTGAATTTTCCATCGAAATGGCTTATTTAAAAAATTTAAAAGGAAAATTTTATGTAAAAAATCGTTAATAAACAATTTGAAAAAGAAGCAAAGAATTAGATTTTTTGTCTCTAGTTTTTTCTAAGTAAAGATAAGTATACACATTGCTTCATAGAAAAAAAAAGTAGATAAAATTTCCTTCAAAATAAGAGGCTGTACAGTATTTTTGGATGAAAATTGACTGATATATAGCCGCTCAAACTTAATTAGCCAATTTTTCTATTTTCGTCGCGTTTACCCTTATAGATTTTAATCCTCTTTTTTTTTTGCAAAAATGAAAGGAAATAAGACGTTCAAGGATTTTCATCACATGACTTGTTCGAAAAGTCATTAAAAATGAAAAAAACCACGGGATGCTATTAAATTAGAGAGTTGAAATTAAAGATAGAGCTGAAAATGCACTTTTGAAGTTTTCTAATTATAGCACCAAAACGAAGCAAAATTTCGCTGTGAAGTTCATAGGACAAATTATTTAGAGAATTGAATTTCTCATCGAAATGGCTTATTTAAAAAATTTAAAAGAAACATTTTATGCAAAAAATCGTAAATAAAAAATTTAATGAAAGCAAAAAATTAGATTTTTTTTTCCTTTTTGACTCTAAGTTGTGAAAATCTTTATTTATTATTAACAAATAAAACTATTGAAATAATTTTTTATTAAGTAAAGAAACAATTTGTTGCAAAATTAATAATAATTCTAATCATTATTATGTTAGAAACGACGAAAATCTAAAATATATTTAAGTTTGACCGGTTATAACTCAGTCAATATTAGTTCAAAAACTTTTGAAAACGCATCATTTTGAAGGGAATCTCATCTAGTTTTTTCGTACAGCAATTTTCTTTGCCTACTTCTACTAAAAAATTAGAGTCAAAGAAGTAAAAAAATAAAAAAATCTTATTTTTTGCTTTTTTGAAAATTGTTTAGTAACGATTTTTTTAATAAAATTTTTCTTTTACATTCTTTGATTAAGCTATTTCGATGGGATATTCAATTCTCTACAAAATTTTCCCTACGAACTATAACGAAATTTTGCTTCGTTTTGATGCTATATTTAAAAAACTGCAAAAGTTCATTTTCACCTCTCTTCAATTTCAATCTCTAATTTAATAGCACCCCGCGCTTTTTTCATTTTTAAAAACCCTACGAACAAGTCATGTGATGAAAATCCTTGAACGTCTTATTTCCTTGCTTTTTTGCAAAAAAATGAGAATTAAAACGTATAAGGGTAAACGTGACGAAAATCGAAAAATTGGCCAATTGTATCAGTCAATTTTCATCCAAAAATACTTTACAACCTCTTATTTTTATCTACCTTTTTTCTATATCTACCTAACCTAAGCTGACCTATATTTACTAAAAAAAACAGAGAAAAAAAAGTAAAAAAAAATAAAAAATCGAATTTTTTGCTTTTTTCAAATTGTTTGATAACGATTTTTTGCATAAAATTTTCCTTTTAAATTTTTTAAATAAGCCATTTCGATGGAAAATATAATTCTCTAAATAATTTTTCCTATGAACCATAGCGAAATTTTGCTTCGTTTTCGAGCAACAACGAAAAAACTGAAAGGGGTGCATTTTCACACCTATCTCCAATTTCCACCCTCTAATTTAATAGCACTCCACGGTTTTTTCATCTAAAATGACCCTTTGAACAATTCATACAATAAAATTGCTTGAACGTCATAGTTTCTTTTAACCCGGTTGTTTTTTTTTTGGATATAATCAATAGCATATTAGCCGTAGAATCAGAATCTGCAATAAAGAATAGAGGTTCCTATTTAAGATTTCAAAGTTTCAGGTTAAATAAATTACGCTGTACATTACGCTTAGGGTTTCTGATTTCTCTGCTTACTTTTAATTTTGGTATTGCAATGCGAAATATAAACATGATGTTATACTTAACAATCATCATTAACATTTATTATTTATTCAGTATTTTTATTAATTAGGTACTTATATGTTTCTACTTCTACTAATAAAACTAAATTAAACTTTGAGTATCTTTTTCTTAAAAACCTTTAACTTGTTTTTTTATTAAACACTTTCATTATACTTATGTTTATTACAATGTTTTTTAATCGTAGCTTTTTTCTAATAATTATTAATAATCATTAATCATGCAGTCTTTTAATTAAACAAATAGTAAATAAAGAATTTAACTGTGGAAATCTTAAAAAAAATAAGCTTTAATTTAAAGATTCAGAAGCGTTCTTCCTATTAAATTATCACTTATAATCACAATCTTTTAATTAACAAAACAAAAATAAAATAATCAACTAAAGGAACAAGAACTAAATATTTTCAGCATCAACATTAGGTAAACTAAGGAAAAAGTAAACTAAAGCCTTAAAAATTTAAAATAAATAAATCATGAGCTAGTCGAGAAACCACTTTAACCGCTCAATTATTTGTCGAGAAACGAATTGAACGCATGAACAAAACTTCTTAAAATTTCGCGTATCTTTTTGATTTAAGATGAAAAATATTCAAATCAACTCAAATGACAAAAAATTTAAGGGAATTAGACGGTATTATAATTTATATGATTTAGGCATTGTAGGTAGTCAGTATTCCAACCATATTGAGGTCTACAGTGATTTTTCTCTTTTCTTTCCCGTACCAACCGTACAGTTCAGAAACCATAAGACGGTAGACTTAAAGCAGTGTTGTCAGTTTGTCAAAGTTTCGTAAATGAAGAAACTTGTTCGTTTTCAGGGCTTCTTGTCACGATGGTGCCAGTGGAGTTTGACAAAGAGGTAAGAGAAAATGTATTCCAATCAAATACTTATTTGACTATTTATCGGGTATACATCATTATAAGTGACTGTAGGTAAAATTTTCTTTGAATCTCTGTTTTCTTTTGGTAAATTCAATAGTGCAACTTTTATCTACTATTTTAAATATAAAATAAATTACAAACATATATTTTCAGTATATATCACCAGATGGATTGAAGATGCCAGAAATCACCATAAAAACTACCATTTCCAACCGATTTGCTAAAACTTTAGTAACATGTCGGGTCCAAAACAACGACAAGTCTGCTAAAGAGGCCACTTTCAATGTTGTATTACCTGAAAAAGCCTTTATTACAGAATTTATCATGGAAATGAACGGCAAAAAATATAAATCTTATATAAAAGGGGTGGAAGAAGCTAAAGCCATTTATGACGAGGTTTAGATTAATTTAGTATTGACATTTATTTAATATTAAACTACTAGTTTCTAGGCCTTAGCCAAAGGAAGAAGCGCAGGAATTGTCGCAGCTGACACACGAGATTCGACTCAATTTAATGTGTCCGTAAATTTGGAACCTCAATCTGTAGCCGTATTTTTACTAACCTACGAAGAGATGCTCCAGCGTATTCATGATCAGTATGAACTTGTTTTAAATATTTGCCCACGGCGAATTGTAGACATCATAAATGTGGAGGTAATTAATTACTTTATTTAATATTTATAAACTGCATAACACATTAATTAAACAATTTCTGTGCTGGTTGTTACGTCGTCAGTTTATACTTTGACATATATCTTCAGAAGAAACTCTGACATTGGAAATTAAGTCCTCTAGTAAGTATTTATGTATATTCGTTGTGTGAACCATTCGTGGTGTTCCAGTGCATGGTTTGAAGCCAATTACCTATGACCTCATGGTTGTTGAGCTTAATGTATTCATCTCTATAGAAATTATGTCAGTTTTTATGAATATTTGTGTCCTACTTAGGTCTACCGACTGCTCTAGTAACTTCCCTGATTGGTACGTTTAGTAGTATTGAATAAACAGGGAGACTTATTAGTAGTGGGTTAAAGAAAACACAAATGTCATCTAAAAATTTAGACACAACTAAATTTCTAGATTAGAGAAAATATTTTGACCAAGGCTCTGCAGAGTAGCAACAGAAATTCAAGTAGTAATAATTTTAAACAAGATACATGCTTAGAATTATTTGAATTTAGAATCGACTCATCATATGTAAAAATCAAGAATGGGAAGGTTGCCTGATTTAGAACCATACACTGAAAGAATACACAGTGAACATAAATACCGGCCTGAGACTTTGATAGGGTTTCGTCCGAAGAACAGAGTCACATATTTCGCGAAACGCCTGCAGCTCTAAACCAACTCAAACTGGAACCTTTTGTAGTTAGTAGTCCTAGAGCCTATAAAAATTGTCTAAAATGGAATTTTTTAAATTTTTACTTTAGGGATGGCAACCAGTTAGGCAATTGTTTAATCATGACAACTGCTACTTAATCCTACAAACGAATGTATAAATTATTTCCGTTTTAAAGGTAAACATTAATGAGAGTAGACGACTTACGTTTGTTAAAACACCTCCGCTTAGATCGGGAAAGGAAGTGAATAAAACAATCGAGCAATTTCTTGTACCTTCATCTGACGCAAAAATAATAAACTCGAATTCATCTGTTGTCAAATTCTCTGCCGATGTGAAACAACAACAAAAAATTTGCACCTACTTTGGTACTCCTACTTCAGATGGATTCACTGGCCAATTTGTTGTACAGTATGACGTCGAAAGAGAACCTAAAGATGGAGAGGTATCTATATATTTTTAAAAATGGTAAAAGATAAAAATGCATAGAATATTTTTTTAGATTCTTCTTCAGGATGGATATTTCGTGCATTTCTTTGCACCGAATGATTTAGATCCTTTACCTAAGCACATTGTTTTCGTATTAGACACCAGTACCAGTATGATAGGGAGAAAACTTGATCAACTAAAAGACGCTATGATGAGTATTTTAAACGACGTCAGAGATGGAGATTTAATAAGTATAATTGAATTTAATGGACATGTTATCATTTGGGATATCGAATCTGAGAAATCAAAGTAATAACTTGTAATCAATTCCAAAATTTTTTGGAACCATTTCAAACGCTTGGTGTAAGTATATATAATTTTATTCAATTATATTTTTTCTAGAACATAGGCACATACCGGGTAGGAAAGTACCGATGGTCTATCTGAAGTTACGTGAGAGCGATAAAGTAAGCAATAGAAATCCATGAGATAGACAAGGATGGGTATAGTGAAGGCGTCTAATAGTCACCGCCCATTTCGCCCTTCCACAAATAAGAAGTGGATCTTATTTGTGGAAGGGCGAAACGGGCGGTGACTATGAGACGCCTTCATTATAGCCATCCTTCTCTATCGCATGGATTTCTATGGCTTACTTTATCGCTCTCATGTAACTTCAGATAGACCATCGGTACTTTCCTACCCGGTATATAAAAACTCTATTTATAACAATGGCACATAAAAAAAAACTCGAATGCAAAGATGTAGACTCCTGTAGTGCCACCCATTTTGATGTCAATAACACGGCCCGACAAATAAAAAGGTCGTGATCTGGATGACTGAGCATGGTATTCCTATGTATTTTTCGACGCTGAATCCGAGGTCAAAAAAAATTGTATACCCCTTAAATTTTTGTGTAGAGCCAAAACATCCGTTAAATAGGGTTAAAATATCATTGCGAAAGGGAGTATGAATGGGCACTTTGCAACCCTCGTGCTCTCATTTAGGGCCAAGGGCTCCCCCGACGGGGTTGGTACCCCTTCTACAGCGTGTCCACCTAGTGCGCATAAGTCCAATATCTTGGTTAATAAAAGATATAACTTAATTTTTTTCTACCGAGTTGCCTACTTTCCCGAGCTGCACAAATTGAAAATATATTTGCATATACAGGGTGTTCAGTTTTCCCTGGGCAAGTACCAACTTAATATTTTTTTTAAATGGAAACCTATATTTTTTATGCCATTATCGAATTCTATGTGAAAAATTAACGGGACTTTGTGTTATGATCCCTATTAAAATATTGATAGTTTTCGAGATAATCGACTTTTCATTTTTTTTCTTATGTTTCGTCACTTCTAGTAGTTGACATAATTATGATTGTATGAGAGCTAGAATGATTTCATGATTTACATTTTATGATTTCATTAGATGCCTTTCTGTAGAACCTACAATTTTTTAATAGCTTTCCCTATACCTAAATTGCGTAGTTTTTGCAAAAAAAAAAAACATTTTTATGTAAAATACCGGATTTGCGCCCGTTCCTTTGTCGGGAAAAATATTGTAAGGGTATTTATTTTAAGTTAGCTTGCGACTATGAGTATTCTTTTTTCAAAATTCTATTCATCCAAATTTTTTAATCTCCAATTTCACTAATAACTTTCCTAACTACGGTAACAGTGCTTGATTTTCAATATGATACAGATGAAACTTCTTCAATATTTTATTTGTCAAGCTTTTGAAAACTCCAAGGTTACTACTAATTTCCTGGCACTAATATTTGAATTTTCAACAGCAGACGCCACAAATTTAAACTAAATATTATCGTTGTTACTTTCATGTCTCCTGGTAGTTTTCTCATAATTCGCATTTGCTGTTCATTCGAACCTTTCCTTCACTTTTTCAAAACAGTGGGAATCTCTGTAGATTTATATTATTTGCTTTGTAAATACGTGCTGCTAGCAAACATTTCCCATTTTTGCTAATTTTTAACCCTTAAGTACTGACATGTCGTCCGATAGACTACTGCTATTTTATAATTTTCCATATCTTTTTTATTTAACAGAATTCTAATCCCAATATTGGTGTACTCTCAAATGAAAGGTCAACAAAGGTATACAGCACGTATAAAAGAAATATTACCGAATAGTACCAAAGTAACTGGAAACTGAAAGTTGAACGTCGTCCGGTAGACGACACGTCAGTACGAGTATAGCTACGCTTATAAGCGTACACGTATTTGTTTCCTGCTTCAAAATGTCTAGAAAAGCGAGTTCTTCAAAAACTTTTCTAAAACAACTTGCAAGACAACTAGCTGAACCACATATGAAAAGGAGAGAAGCCAATCTTCACATTCTTAGAGAAATAAAATTTTGCGTACGCCGTGTTTTGGGTATCGAAGAGAAATCACTAGATGGGATCGACGAAGATATATTAGATATATATTAGAGAAACGAAAAATATGTTCCATTTGCCCAAGTAAAAAGAGGCGAATGACAAAATACTTGTGTAACACGTGTAAGAAGCCTATATGCCTTCAGTGTATTTTTGACGATTGTAAATGTATTGTTATGTTTATAATTTTTTCGTATTTTCTATGTACAACGCTTCTTTAATATTTGTTTAACATTTAATGCAGCTGAATCTAGTTTCATTCATTTTTTTATTTTTTTTATCTCAAAACGCGGCATATATGCTTTTATGTTACATTTTCTTATCTTTAGTTACCAATATATATTTTTTCAAACACTTAGTTTAATTTTTTCAATGTTTATAATTTATATCACATACTATTATAGTGAAGTATATTATACTTAAACAAAAGTATTTCAAATTTTAAATAATGCCATAGTACAAATATTTTTTTAAAAGTAGTCTCTCAGACGACACATCAGTACATATGTTCCTACAATTGTATGTCAGTACTTAAGGGTTAATCACATATAGCGATTATATGGTTTTTTGATTTTATTTACAAATAAACGGTAACTTTCCATAAAGACTTATTTATTAAACTCAATTATCTAAATTTTTCTGTTATTAATTTTTATTTTAAATAGTGTAGCTAGACAACTAATAAATTTAATAAAAATTAATGTCTCTTGCATTCTCAAGACCTTGCAAGTTAGAATCTTTCATCACACAGATCTGTCCGGAAGGGTATAGAAGTAGAAGAGGTGTAGAAGGAGTACCAACCCCTTCGAGGAAAACCCTTGGCAGTAATACATGAGAGCACGAGGGTTGCAAAGTGTCCATTCATACTCCTTTTCATAATGATATTGATATTCATAACTTTACCGCTATTTAAGGGATGTTTTTGACTACACAAAAATTTAAGGGATAAACAAACTTTTTTAACCCCGGATTCAGATTCAGCGTCGAAAAATACATAGGAATACTATAGTCAGTCATACAGATCACGACTTTTTTTGTGTGTAATCGATAAAACACTCTCTTAGGCAAACTTTGGCTCCTGGTATTTAAGGCCATTTTAATTCATAGAATAGAATAGAGTATCCGGCAAACAAAAAAGTACAAACCATAGATTTCACAAGATACTGGCCGATCGTGCAAAAATTCTGACTATAGTATCGTTTTCAGTTCATCAAAATACGTTGGAAATGATGTGTCAGATCTTTGGGTTTGGACTTTTTATCTATTATTAGCATCAAAATGAGTAGCAATACCAGAGTCTACATCTTAGCACTCGTTTTTTTTTTGTGTGTCGGTGCAATTAATTACAAATAATTTAAAATATTGTAGGAATTCTCATTGCCCAGTTCAACACTTGCGAATGATGCAACGATAAGTAAAGCTAAAAACGTTGTGCAAAGCATGTTTGGTCAGGGAACAACATTTATGATTGGTGGCTTAGAAGTAGCACTCTACATGGTAAAAGATGGGCAGGACAAAGTAACTGATAAAAGTTCAAAATATCAACCAATAATGGTATTTTTAACTGACGGATATCCTAATATTGGTTGTGGCTCAACATCAGAGATCACTCGTATAGTAAGTTGAAACGAAACTAATTCATTTTCACAGTAAAAAAGTTACAAACTTCATACCGAGATAACACTCAAAATGGGTCGTATTTATTCACAGTCGTGAGTGTAAAAACCATTTGCGTAAAAATAAAAATAATTGAAACAATAAAAAACAACAATAATTGTAATCTATATTCGGCATTAAGACCTCCACTGACGTTATTATTTGATCCAAAGATGAAATAGGCATTTGAGGCATGTCAAATAGTACACACATTTTTACTTGTTTATGAATTGAATATAATGTCAATTCTGTAGTTTTGCTTTATGGTAAGATTATAAAAAAAGAAGTACATAATAAATAATTCATCTTGTTACTCATTATTATGCTTCATTTTAACATTTAAAAAAACAAATATGCACAATACTAAAAAATTTGCTAAAAAAATAAAGGAAACCGAACAAAAAAAAACTTACAATGTCTTTCCATTAACTTATCTAACACATGATTCCATGAAAATGTCCGTGTTTTTTGTTGATTATGTTGGACAGAACCGGTACTTGTTTTTTGCCATTTTAATATGTTACCAGTGGCAGGTACAATGGGTAATTTTTACTATTTATCAAAAATTTCAGGATAGGCATTAATTTTATTATAAAAAAAACGATACCTTCTTATTTTTCAGGTAACGCAACTAAATATGAAAAACAATAATGTGCCAATATTTTCCCTTTCTTTTGGTGAACGTGCTGATAAGTCATTTTTAAGAGAATTGTCCCTAAAAAATTTTGGGTTCTCAAGGCATATTTATGAAGCATCTGATGCTTCCCTCCAACTTCAATCATTCTACAAACAAATTTCTTCGCCTTTGTTAAGCGATATCAGATTTAAATACGAATCTGATGTTACCGAAGTCACTAGATCCCATTTTCCAATCTACTTCAAAGGCGGCGAGTTAGTTGTTTCAGGACAATGCCGAGGTGTGTTATGGAACTGTTTTTTAATATTTTTACAGAAAGGTAATTTATGATAATGTAAATCTTCGTTCACAGATTGTCAACTATCTAGCACCATCAACGGTTGTGGACCAAGGGGCTACTTAAATTTGGGATCTATAATAAAAAATCCGGTTACTTCTTTAGAAAGACTGTGGGCATACATGACGGTTAAGCAGTTGTTAGAAGAAAGAAATATTACCGACAACAAAGAGGAATTGACCAAAAGAGCCGTCGAATTAGCACTTAAGTATTCCTTCGTCACAGAAGTTACGTCTTTGGTTGTAGTGAAACCTGATGAGATTTGCGACACCAATGCCGACACCGACCAAGGAGAAAGAGGTACTATTTAACTCTGCTGTTAATATGGAACTCCCCATTAAATAAAAGTATGTTTTAAAGTTTATTGGTACAGATGCTTCTAATTGTTAAGTGGATTTGTTTTTGTATTAATAACAGATTTAATTTAATAGATCTTTAATTAGTTAACTCTTGGAACACATAATAAACAATGTACACAACATGTACATACATATACATATATACATATATAGAATTCTTAAGTGATAGAACTGGATCCATATTATGTATAAACAGAAATTTTATTTTAGGAACATAGAATCATCATAGAAAAATCAAAGACAACTGTTGATTCATTGTATAATCGATATTCTATTGATAATTTTGTTTTTGATATTCACCATATAGTATAATTTTTTTCCTTAAATAATACAATGACTTTAAGAGGATTCCATATTAAGGGCCCCATATTCTTTAAATAGTGTTTTCCGCAAAGACAAATAATTTCAAACATTTAATAACTGAATAATCTAAAGCTTATCAAATAATAGGAATGTTATGTCATGCCACCTGAGTATTTTCAAAGACGCCGCAGTAAAACGAATAAACAAGTGCAAAAAACGATCAAACCATCAAGGTTTTAGGTACTGAAATCTACGAAAATACTAACTCTTTTATATATAATTCCACATGTAAATATTCTTATAACATTTACTTGCTTAGTCCTAAATATAAAATTGTTTACTTTTATTTATAAGTACGTGAAAATAATTCTTAAAATGTGGGTTTAGAATAACAGCAAACTCATGTTTTACAAACGCTATTTTTTAGTTATAATTTTATTTGATTAAATTTAAATGGTAACAATGAATAAACAAAACATCAAGGATTTTATTTTTGTGCTTACTTTTGTTCTACACGTTTTACTTTTAAAGATTTCAGTACCTAAAAACGCCAGAAATTTCACTGTTTCTCGGCCAGGAATATGGCCACCTTAATAGCAGAACTTTTTTAGTATATTATTTCAACATTTTGATCATTATTATTAAATGATGTTTTTTAATATTGCACAACGGGGAAGTCAAACTTAACGCAGCAAGAATATTTAATAGTATCTTTGAAAATAAATCTGAAAATTTTTTGTGTGTTTTTCAACATTTACCAACTAATCAAATATACCTACTGTTCAGTTTCATTTTCGTTTTAAGTAACATTGTTTATCATAATCAAATAATTGTATACAAGGTTTCTCTTTTTCTCCACCTCTTCCAAATATAGGCATTTAACAGATTTTGTATTTCCAAAGTAACGAAGTTAGTAATACTAGGTATGTACCAATTTAATTTGAAACATTCTCTTTTCAGTTTTTGATAATTTAGGCATAGACGGAAGTGGTAAAAAGAAGGTTATCAGAAAACGTGTTATAAAGAAGCAAATTGCCAGAGGTAAGTTCAGTGAAAACTCTATTATATCTCATTTAACATTTCTCTGTACAAAAACTAGTTTTTGGGCATTACAGTGATTTTTTCGTCTCGAAAATAAATCGTTGTTTTCTGTTAGCATTTTGTTAATGAAGAGATTTTTACAGAAATGATTTTGTTTTTTTTTTCTTTTCGTTCAGACCAGAGAGAATCAGGGGAAATTGTGGTTGTAGAAGAACCAGAGCGTGTCGAAGGTAAATAAAACAATATTGTTCCAGGTAATATAAAAGATATGTAATTCAACGAAAATGGATAACTTGATTTTCCGCTGCACTGACTTGACATAAATATCATTTATCCCCATGTGAAGTCATGGTTAATTTGACAATTTTGTACTCAATTTAATAGTGTTTTACATATTTTTCTTCAAAATTAAAAAAAACATTAGATTCAGAGAAAAATTCTCTACCATGCAAAATAATAGAAATGTATATGAAAAGTATGAATGAAGAACAAAATCTTTAATATTAGTCGAGTATGCAAAGCCGCGATATAAAAAGTGAACTCTTTTTTACTCGAGCTTTCGGGGGGAACTACAAAAAAACATTGTATGTCTAGTAACAATAAAGTAATTGTTTATTGTTTGTTTGTTTACATATAGGGTGCCCCGACATTAATTCAGAAAAATTTGGTAGATTCTTAAGATTTTAGGGAATCCGTATTTTTTTTTTTTACCAACTGGCCCCCTCTTTCGGAGTTGTAGCCCGCTGAAATCTGCCCCTAAGGATAGTCTTTTTCTCAGTCAGAACCCTGTTGTACGAGAATCACTAAATTTTATATAGAGGCGTTTTATGACATGTGGAATCTGATATAGTGCTACGCCTCTTGTCTTTGGAACCAAAAAAAATTGATCGCAAATTTGAATTTCTTATAAATTATTAGTTAGCTAGAAAGCCGATGAATTTAGAAACTGTTTTGTCTCTTGATATTTTTTTCGTAAAATGGAAAGTTTTTGAGGAAAATGGCGAATCACGATATGCATTCGATCACATTTTGACATTTTTCTCGAAAATATAAAAAAAAGATTATTCTTAGGAGCAGATTTCAGGGGGCTGTAACTCTGTAAGCCACTTGCCAAAAATAAAAAATACGGTTCACCTAAATTTGTCTTAATAATCTGTGACCAAATTTTGTTGCACTAATTTCGGGACACGCTGCATATACAGGGATACAGGTTAACTCGAATGACTGATATTTTTACCGTTACTAATTGTTTGTACATAAGTTTCAACTTTAAAATCAAAATTTTTAATAAGTATTGGGCGGAATTATAAAATTTAAAGTCTGTTGTAAAGAGAATTGTGAGAGCTTTCAAAAGAAATATTACTCAACTCCAATACCATTTAAATATTTTGGGGTGATGCTTACCCTTGCTTGGAAGTGAAAGTGGCGAAGTCAAAAATACCTGCAAAGAATGTCCCCCTTTAATCTAAAATCGACGGGTTTGAGCGTTTTTCTACAATCTTGACGCAGTTCCTAAAAATGGTTTTCATTTGGCCACCCTGTATATATATATATATATGAACTATACATTTCTATTATTTGCTTGGTAGAGATTTTTTTTCTCAATATAATGATAAATGACAATTTGACTTTCACGTCATACTTTTTAATTTTGAGGTAATATATGCAAAATACTCGTTACTCTTAATTTGAGTACAAAATATTGATTCATTTAAAATAAACAATTAACACTCGCTTGCCATAACTGTAGACCTTGAAATAAAATAATAATAATTGTGATTACCAGTTTGTAATATTACTAGAGCCACTAAATATAATCATTGTTTTTCAAAATTGAACCACAAATGGCGCAGAAATTGTCGCAATTTTTATGATACACCCGGTATAAGAGGCATACCAAATTAAGGCAACATTTCTTTATTGGGGAAAGAAAATTAGCTAATTACTAAAGAAGCAAAAGAGCAATTTAAGTACTAGTTAATATAGGCTAAATGAAAAAAACATTTAAAAATTTACGAGGTATTGTCATATCTCATATTTCAATATAATAAATACCTTGTAAATGTAATGTGATAGAAAGAAACTGAAGTACATCAACAGGCCAGTCTTTCTCTACACCTTTTCCAAATGTACGTATTTGCGAACAAAATCTTTAATATTTGTCTAGCATGCAGTCAAAGCGATATAAAAAGTGAACTCTTTCTTACTCGAGCTTTTGGAAGAAACTATAAAAGATATTGTATGTCTAGTAACAATAAAGTTATTTTGTTTGTTTGTTTATATACAATTCTCTTTTCTCATTACAGGGATCTCAGAAACGGTAAGAGATAGAACTAGCTTAAATGGAGGCAAAGTTGTGTAATCAGGGGACCAACATTATATCTCTAAAAAATCTAACGCGATTAGTTCTCGAAATATTTGAAAAAAACCGAAATTTTGGAAATCTGATTTTGTTTCATTTCAAACTTGTTTGAGGTGATATTGAAAAAAGAAGAACACTTTCTATGTCAACTTTTTGCTCTCTATCGAATGGCATAATCAATTTATATTTGTAACGTTTCGTCTTTCCAGGACAATCATCAACTTCGTTTTTTAAATACGGTCCTGGTAATTTTATTACATTTTTTGCGAGCCTTTATAGCCCCCAATACTGTATTGCTTCAGCCCGAACCAGATACAGACATTTTGTTTCGAAAAATTCATCTTCAATGTATTCGTTTCAAATTTATCTGAATCTTTTTACTTATATTGAATCATCACACATAGAAATAAATGTCATTTATGCCAAATCAGTGCATAGGAAAATCAAGTTATCATTTATCGTTGAATTCAAGAAAAAACATCTCCCATCACTTTCATGAAAAACTAAACCTGTTTTATTTAAAAGAAAAATTCGGTACTCGCCTGCCATAAATATAGACCTTGAAATAAAAGAAAAATGATAATTGTAGTTTGTAACATTAGTGTAGCTATTAAATATAATAATTACTTTTCAAAATCACTACGTTTTTCACAAAATACTCAGTATAATATAATAAGTAAGCTGTAAGTGTAATGTGCTAGAAAGAAACTGGGAAACCAACATTTGACCAATTTTCTTTTTCTGATATATTTCAGAAAGTGCTAATTACAACTTTTTAATTGTTCAATGCAGGTATCTTTTTTATTTTAAGAGATACAAATGAGCCAAAATGTGCAGAATTTTATGCCGACCACGGATTCGTTTCTAAATTTAGAAAATCTGGAATAGTTCCAAATATATCGAAGGAAACCGATTTTCTGTTATTTCTTTTTCAGAGCACACTACTGGAGTCTACATCTTCGCACTAGAATTTTTTTTGTATGTCGATGTAATTAATATCTACCTGAAATCCATTTGATAATTCTTGATTAATTAAAACTTTCTAAAAAACTTTCTATACGCATATTATATGAATACGACGTTTCATCTAAAACTGTTATTTTCGATTATTTTTTCGTGTAGTCTATAATAATCAAAAAATAAGTTGCTACATCTTTGTTAACAGATTTTGTATTTTCAAAGTAACGAAGTTGTCAATATAAGGTATGTACAAATTAAATTAGAAACATTCTGTTTTCAGATTCAGATAATCTAGGCATGGTATCATACGGAACTGCTAAAAAGAAAGTTATCAGAAAACGTGTTATGAAGAAGCAAATTCACAAAAGTAGTTCATTGAAAGCTTTACTATATCTCATTCAACATTTTTGTTTGTGCCAAAACTAGTTTTTGTCCATTATTGTCAATTTTTCATTTCAAAATTAAATCATTATGTTTTTCGTTTGCATTTTGTTAATGAAGTGATTTTTACAAAAATTTATTATAATAATAATTATTTTTTTTGTTCAGACCAGGACCTAGAGGGATGTATGATTGAAGAACTGTCAGAGTCCGTCGAAGGTAAATAATTAATTTATTTCAATAAAAATTATTGTTTTGATAAAATATTTATCGATAATTTTAAGTTATTGCATTAAATTGCATTTAAGTAATCACATTGAAATTGCTAACATATTAATACAAAATATTTATTAATCTTAAGTAGGTACTAACTCCTTTCTAATATTAATCTGTTTAGATTAAAATGGAACACGACTTTTTACATTTATTTTTCATGAGAAAATATTTGAAAATTTTAATCGATCAGTTTCATAAAATACTAATTTTATTCTAAATATTACACTTTCTGTTTAGTTACTGAGGTACTGCCCCCCAAGAAATCTAAAATATTGAAGTTTGTAGCAGATCATCCCTTCCTTGTTGCTATCGCTTTGAAAAGAGAAGATAGGAGAATATTGCTTTTCGTAGGACGGGTCCAGAAACCATTATAAAACGAATATATTTTTCGATCTTTCAGAATCAACAGTCAGATACTGTATTACCATAAAAAAATAAGAGTTGACCTTCGCTCCCTTGAATACTAGCTAATTTCATCTAACGGAATCCGGATTCGGAATCAGCGACTCCAGTAACGTATGCGTGGTTGTCTAGACCTTTTTTACCTTGGGGTTTTGTTACTTGTATATTTAATGTTTGTATTGTTTATATATAAAGTCTAAATTTATTAAAATATTTTCATATATCAGTCCGATTTTTACTTGTTCCTTTTTTTACAAAGGTACGTATATACAGGATGATTCACAACTTATCCAAAAAAAATTGGGAATAGATGCAGCATGAGAAATGGAGTCAATATCGTTAAAAAATTCTTTGTAAAATCCTTATAGTTTCCGAGAAAAAAGTTATTGAAGTTGTAGTACTTTCAACCATTACATAGCTGGACAACTGTAGTCTCGAGCGTCATTCGTAATACGCGTGGACAGCCACGACTCCGAAATCCGATTTTACAATCGTTGTTGCGATAGTGTTTACAAAAGTTTTTTAGTAGTTAGCGTCAAAAATGGCTTGCGTTTATAGCAACTCGGAGTTGATGGATATCATTTTAATTTTTGGTGAAGCAAGACAACATTTGTATTATGGTGAAGCATTTGTGTTATGGTGAAGCAAGACAAGGTGTTAGTTCGTAGAAACTGAGTCAGACGGCCCCAAATCTGTTTACACGTCGGCGGACAAAATTTTGAACTGATGTAACATCAGGTACCTATGTCAAATTATTTTATTATTTAAAACCAAAAATTAATTTTATTAATTAATAATAACAATAGCGGCGAATGCAGTGGAGTTTGCTGATATGACATGTGCTATAAAATTTTATTTATTTCTTTCCTTGTGAAGTTTTTGGCCGTTTTTATCACACTGCCCCCATGTCGGTCGCATTGTGCGAGGTCAGATTTTATAGTGGACCAGTTTCCAGTGCCGTGCAGAAATATATTTTTAAATCATTTTTGAACTGCCTTTTCGATTTTTTCTTTACAGAATTGTATTTGCAAGAGACCCCTATACATTCAATTTTTTTTTTGGATAAGTTTTGAGTAAGCCTATATATGTGGTTGTAAAATCTTAAATTTTTGCGCTATTTGAAATAGGATAGATATTTTAAGAATATCTATTTGATATAAATGTAAGGTGTTTCAATTTAAATCTATAGGACTTCGGGAACTGATAGAACAACCAAAAATAATGATACTTTGATTTACAAATCTATATCAAAATTTCAACCGTTCTTAAGGAAAAATATGCTAAAGGTCCCAACTGTACTGTAATATCAATACCCTTACGTAACCAGTGGCGGAAATATTAAGAGACATACTCACATAAGTGAGTAATTCTAAAACTGTTCGCTTCATAAGAAAGTGCATCTCTTTTAATACAAATACAATTTTAAATATAATAGCTGTTTTACATTGACAATTTATTGATGAATAAATTGACGTAGTTCTTCATGAATTAATTCACGAATTTATTGGTAAGCAGTGTGGTTTTACACTGCTACAGACTTTATCAAGTAGTTTGTTGACGCATGAATCAGTTCTACCAACGAATCAAAGAAGCAAATAAATTTCAAAAATGTCACATTTCCACTCATAATTGTAGTGATACAACAGTTTTGACACATATTATATAAATATTAGTGTTAGTAAGTAACAAATCAGTAAAAACTATGCAAAAATAGTACGACGAAAATTATTTATATATTCCAATAACATAACCTCATTACTGTTGTGGGTGGAAATCTGTTGGGTTGGTACTTCCGAACTTCACGAAGAAATTGACGAAAATTATAACATGCTCTAATTCGTCAAGAACTTGATGAATAAATTCATGAAGTTTTTATTTATTTATTTATTTATTTATTTAATTTTGCTTATATGACATTACATGAATGTATAGCAATGGTTAATGTGATGGACAACAGTGGCCCATACAAAAATACAAATATAGATATACACACACAGTATAGCATTATTTGACAGCAGATTCGGTGCATTACACTTGTCCAATTTCTTGATGAAGCGACTTCATGAATTAATTGATCAATAAATTGTCAATGTAAAACAGTTATTAGTAATCATTACAAGTTCAGAAAATTCGATAGCGTTGAAAATATAAAACTTTTATGTAAGTAAATGTTTTTGAATTCTTAATTAGTTATTACATTATATTTGAAATTGTAATTGCAGCAAAAAAATGTTTCTTGCATAATGAACAGTTTCAGAGTTATTTATTCAGTTGTGTAAAAAGCTTATTTTAGACTAAAAAAATAACTTGAAAATGATTTGATCTTCGAATAAAATGAAAAATATTTTTTTTCTTTGAAATGCAATTGACAATCAATTGAACTTATCGACTTTACAAAACATTCAGTGGCGTCGAAATACTGGCGTTCTTATTGACGGTGTCTCCCAGTTTCTCAGTCAGTGGTTACGCAAGAATATCTATTAAACTTGATCTAATGTGCACCAATTTTTTTTTACCTTTAGCACCCCTTATCTCGATGAGATTTCGATGTAATTTTATAAATGAAAGTATCATTATTTTTTCTTCTTTCATCCACCCCGTCTGGTAGATTAGAACTGGAACACCATGTATACTTGCAAAGGTGAATAATTCAAGGATAGACTTTTAATTTTAAGCATATTTTTTTGATTATATGGATTTTGAGAAAAAACAGCCACTTTATTTCCTTAAAAGAAGGTAAACTTTGTGCATGTTACTAAAGTTTATCAATCAGAAGAATATGGATTTCAACTTTTTACTGCTGTCATCAATTATCGACAGTCGAATATCTGGGAGAATACTAGTCTAAAAGTCCACTATTTTGCAAAATTTGCAACTAATTGTAAATTAAATACCATTTATGATTTGGACTAATTTACTCCAATTCAAAATTCAAATTCTGCAGGGATAGCTCTGCGATTTTAATTTTAATTCTGTGATTCTACATTCAAGAGCCTGTAATCTCAGTTGACACATCATAAAAAAATAATCAGTTTAATTGCAAATATAGGAAAAAAGAAAAGTTAATCGCATTATAATATTCCCGTATCGTTTTGTTTACATAATTCTCATGGTACAAGAAGTCGATGCTCCTTACTTGTAAATGGGCAACTTTGGACGGCATTTATTTTTTAGATCCTCCTTTTAAAATGCCACTATATTCTGATATGATTTTACTTCATTTGTCACCAGGAATGTTGGTTTTTAATCTTTATTACTATAAACGCCGTTTCCTTTAAAATATTAGCGTCAGGACTTCGTATTATCACAGACCCTATCCTTTTGGTTCTAGCTATGGATAGATTATATTTTATTTTACATATAATGTGAAGTGCATTTCGTCATTCAGGGGAAGTGTCAGGTACTATGACGCCTGAGCGACAATGATTTCTATGGTCTAGAGAACAAGTTTCTGTTTACAGTGCAGAAATACCACTACACAGGCAGCTGCAATGAAACACGTCATGTCCAGAGGTCCAGAAAGTTTTAGATTTCACACATGAATGAAACTCCCTTATCCCTCTATATGCAGTATCTGACTATAAAGGTAAGGTTAGACGAAGACAAGCTATTATGATCAAGCACAGCAAGGCTCCTCAGGACTGGTGAGCGACTGGCAGGTCAGGAAGACAAAAAATGTTAGTTATGACATGACCTGAAAATATAGCGTCGTCAAGTACACCAATGAGAGCAATAACGTACCTAATAACGTTGTAGTACGAGTTGGTATCTGAAAGGAAACTACGTTTAAGACAAAGTTGACGATAGGCCCTACTAAGTTTTACTCACTTCCAATGCTCGCCTTTGGGCATATCTATTCCGACGGAATTGTGGATTTCTCTGGTGTGGATCTCTCTAGCTACTTATCCGGTCAACGGCTTGAAGGTAGGTACTCACTTTTATAGTGGCGGAGCTTAACTATACAGATGCTCAAGCTAAGACAACATTTTAGTAATAGTACGTATTCAATTTTTTGTAAATCCATAAAAATTTTATTGGAGTATTTTACTAAAAGTATTTAGGCCAGTCATTATAGCTTTTTTTCGGGAAAAAATACTATTAGAATTTTTTTGCGGAGTATTGTTCAGAAACGTGTTATAAACAAAATATCAAAAAATCAACTCGAGACTAGTTGGGGAAACTTTGTTAAAACAATGGTCAAAGTTATGGAAAAGTATTTTTTTGACTCGCGTAAAAAAACTGTTATTCATATAGAAAAAAGGTTTATACAAAAAGGTAGGTATTAAATAAATCTGTAAAATAACACAAGTCCAATTAAATTCCGATAATTTGTTTATGCGCAAGAGCTCAAAAATGGTCGAAAATGGCCTTTTCTTCAATTGCTAATAATTAATGCAATTTTTATCGCAGACACTTATAATTAAGGATTTTTGAGGCTTTTTGCACCCTTAATAAGTGGTAAAAATTTCAGCCCGAAAGCTTCATTAGTTTGGCGTTGGCGGAATTTATTATCTAAGAAAATGCTATTTTCAATTGATTTTTCCCAAGCTCAAAGGCGTTGTCGAGTTTCGATCACTAGTTGAATTTGTACCTTAATAGTTGTATTGACATATGCGTTTACTGAGAATTTAATTTTTCAAATTTAATTTGTTCGAAAATGACTGAAAAAATGTTAATATTTATTAAATTGTTAAGATAGGCAATTATTATAAAATCAAATAGTAACCTCTATAGTTTAGTTAGTACTATTTTTATCTTCTTTTTTGCAATTAAATAGTTGAATTCACCTTAATGTTAATGTAGGACATGAAAATATAGCTATATATAGTCTCATTTTATAGGCTTATTTAATACCTACCTTTTTCGTATAAACTTTTTTTTGGCTATGAATAACAGTTTTTTTACACGAGTCAAAAAAACACTTTTCCATAACTTTGACCACTGTTTAAACAAAGTTTCCCAACTAGCCTCGAGTTGATTTTTTGATATTTTGTTTATAACACGTTTCCGAACAATATTCAGCAGAGAAACTTCTAATAGTATTTTTTTCCCGAAACAGGCTGTTTCATGTCTATAATGACGACTAATTTTATAGTAAGTAGATGAAATGTAAGATAAATAAAAAAAAACAGATTATTTCCAATATCAGTCAGTGGTGCAACGTTTTCTTAAACCTTTACCATAGTGGTGATGGTACACCACTGACTCTTACTCCTGGTTCCTCACAGGAGAGTAGCAAATGACAATGACATTTACTACACCAAATTTCAAAACAATATATTAAAACCACCTGGACATATTAACAAAACACTATTTCCAACACTCTGTATCTTTGTAAGAAGGCATTTTAGAACAAAGGTATATTTGAACAATTGCTTTTTTCAAGAAGTTTTGGTTACATTTTTTATACCTAATTCTATCTCACCCCGTATAGGTATCAAACTAACTCAAAGCAAAATTCAAAGCTGCTTACGAAAACAATGCTGTATTAACAAAGCAATGCAGTGTTGGTCCCTTATTATTAGAGTAAATATCGATTTTTGATTAATTAGCTATTAGTTTAAATGATACACACATGAGCTTTATATCAAAGTTCGTTCTAAATCCTCATATAACTTTGCTGCTCTCATTTGCCTAATTGGGTGTTCTGCTTCTATTATTACGGCAGTCAGTTAAGCACAGTGTGCTTAATTTTTAATGATAAGTCAATAGAAACCACGTTTGCATTAGCAGGTACTTAGTTTAACTTTTAGGTTTATTGTCGAGACTGAGTTCCGTAATTAGGCATTTTGTGTTAGTAACTCACAAGTGTATTTAAGCAAACTAAAAAGGATGTTAAATACGTTCAGATAAACTTGAAGAAAAATATGAAACGATTATATGTGTCTTCAAAGATAACAAACGACTTCAACACTTATAGTATATTAAGTATTAAGGTCAGTAAGTGTTCTTTACTAATTGAGGATATGTTAAAACTAAAAAAAAATTAACTACTTTAGAAATATTGTAACGAATTACAAATGTACACAAAGATACACGAATGAAAGTTGCCTGACCGAACTTTGGATCACAAATAAAAATTAATTATTAATATAGCAAACAATAAAATAGGATACAATTGTTAATATAAAGATTCTGAATAAAAAATAAGTAACAATTAAGGATATCACATAGTATAAAATTGATAATTTTAATTTAATTCACAAGTACAAAATAAATTTTTCAAAAAAATGCATGACATCGACACTTGTAACACCTGTTAACACTCAGTACAGTGAGAAAACAGAATTTAAACCTAGAGTGACGTATATCAAATAAAAGCCCAATATCCATAGATGAATCTGGTATGCACATTTTGGAAAGACGAGTAACTGTATAGAAGATATCTTAAATGAACTTAAGTCATATTTGAAATTTTTTATCAAATGTCAAATTAAATTATAATTTTTGTCAAATGTCAAAACTAAAGTTGGCTTTATAAGTACCAGAAGATGACCTAGAAAAAAGAACATAAAATAAGGAATGTTTTAATAATTAGTAATAGAATTGTATGTTAAAAATAAAAGGACATTTGTAACAAATGTATTAGTTATAAGAAGTGCAGTGAAATGTGTTATTAAAAAAAGGACATCCAAGGACTAGAATTTATGTGAAGGGACCTTAAGAAAAATATTAAGACCAGAAGAATCCAGAAAGGAGGAGAAACAAAAGTTTATTTATTAGTTACGGCTTGGGTTTTGTAAAAACTAGAAAGGAGAGAAGCAGCTCCAATAAATTTTAAATAAGTTAATAACCAGCAAGGTAGAAATTTGTGTGTGCTCAAAATCCAGAGAAAGAAAATTTGTCATCGAAGAAAAAAATTTCCGTAACCAGTATAAAGCAGTTTCCAGAGAGGTTTCCAGTGGCCCCATAAATGGTATACAGGACATCTACATAATTTCCAACAAGGAAAGATGCAAGTAGCAGATAACAGGTACCTAAAATTAAAAAATAAAGTGCACTATAATAAAAATGACAGCTATAACCTAAAAATAATACATTACTAATGCACTAAACCATAGAAAAAGGATAAATAATAACAACAGGACTTACCTGAACAAAATTGAATACAAGCAATTTAATCATAGCTTTAAAAAACTCCAAAAATTTAATGAGCTCAAACAAAATTATAAAAGGGACAGCCATTTTAATTTTAAGATGAATTTCAGTTTGTAAATAATAAGGAAGTATGCATTTTACGATAGGCAAAACACAATACACGGACAAGTAATTAAGATAGAATAAATAACACTAATTACAAATATACAAAAAATTTTTTAAATGAAAAGCACAGTCCTTGTATTGTGTAAAATTGTAGTAGAATAGAAAAGGTAAATAAAATATTATTTTATTGTTAAAACAAAAAAATTTAGTATCTAGAGAAGCCATTCACAATTTAAGTCAACACGTTGAAGTTTTGTTTTTGAAAAATCTAACTAAAAATTTAAATAAATATTGTATTAAAAGTTAAAAACTCTATTTATTCTGGCGTGCTGCATTGAACTTGTTTATGTATGAAAGATATAGAATCGACTCCTGAGATCTCCAATAAAACAAACATCTGAGTAACAGCTAGCAAGGGATAAAGAAAAAGTACAAGGTAAAACAAAAGAAAGGTTTGTATTGAAAAATCTACAGTTAATCAAATCAGAAATAAAAAAATTAATAAAGAGAAATATTTTAACAATATATAAAACAAACATGTCCTACATGAAAAAGCTGTGTAACTGACACAGTCGGACCGGACCGTTAACTGTGGTCACACAGGAGCTTCGTGTGATACAGTTTGGTTCTGGTACGGCGCGGCCGGCCGGCCGCGTCTTGCCGCGAACTATCTCAGTGCTATAGTGATTCAACCACAGACCACCTAGACTGGCCGTATCTAATTCCAATGCAAGGGTACCAGTGAATGCAAAATCCGGGGAAGTGGAGTGTGGAAGGCAATCTGATCGCGCGCATCTTTAAGCAGATCCGGATTAAGTAATATTTTTATTACATATTAAACATTATATTGCATCTTATGACAAATATTCAATTTTAAGTTTGTAATTCAGAAAATAGTATATTTTAGTGTCATATTAAATAAAACTACAAAATAATTTAAATATATTTATTNTCGTTCATCGGCGACATTGTTAGCAGATTCTGGTGCAAATCTTACTACCATCAAGAGACATGGAGGATGGAAATCTTCGACGGTAGCTGAAGGCTACATTGAAAATTCACTGGAACAGAAGAAGGAAATTGCGTGCCAAATACTTCCTACTGCTGCAACTACTAGCAAGACCACCAGTACTACCAGTAGTATTTCTACAGAAAATAGATGTGTCACACATGTTGACAGTAAAACCAACTTAAGTATGATGACTCCGCAGGGAATTACAATTTCAAATTGTTCTAATTTTACTATAAATGTTAATAGTAATAACTAGTTAAAATGTTGGTTTGTACTTATTTAAAATAAAAAGTTGTTCATGTGTTTGTTAAAACGTTTTATTAATTTTCAAAACAAAATTTAAATAAACTTTGTTTTACTTTTAACACTAGTGTTAAAAGTAACTTACTTTTAACACGCGTGTCAAAAAATGACATTTTAACATCAAAAATGACAATCAAAAAGACCACTTTTAACAGTTTTGTAGAAAAATATATTTTATTAATTTCCAGCTATCTCGAAATGACGGGAATTGGTAAAATTTCATAAAAACTTGAGACTCACATAAAGTAAATAACTACTAAAAATATTTTACAGTAATTCATTCATTATTTTATAATAACAATATCACGTTAATCACTACACTATGTGGGCGAACAAAATTATAAAGCTAACCCTGGAAACTTGTGACGTCAACAGAAAAATGGCGTACATATTTACCTTTTATATATTCCTTTTATTTACTTACCTAAAGAAGGAAACTTTTCGCTTCTCTTCACCAACTCAATCACTTGTATTTATACAATGTTTTACAATACACTTGCCCATGACAAAATGTTTAATTATCGAAATCACAGCGATGTGTACACGTCAAATGCTAGGACACGACTGAGCGCTGGACTCCAAATCAGGCTCCGAAGTGTTTTCACCAAAGTCGCTCTATAAGCCAGTCTAGGTGGTCTGTGGATTCGATCAATATTGATTGTGCAGAAGTGGTCTGGTCGATTTGCATTGTTTGCCTAATGATTTGGCAATATGCGCAGAAGATGTTCTGAAAAGAGTCAGCTGGAGCAATTAAAAAAAGTGTATCTAAACAGCGATTGATTTAAGTTGTAAAAGTTATGCTTAAGCTGAGAGAATGCTTGGGTACTCATGTGTGGTCTCTTTTTATTTCTGGAAAAATGCCCGACCTTGTCTTAAGACGTCATAGTAAGTAGTGTTTTGTTTATTTAAAATTAATTGAAGGTGTACAAGTATATCTTCAATGGCTCACGCTCGGTACACCTATGCTTAACATAGGTGTTCCACCTAATAAAAAAATATGTTTAGCTTTACAGGGTGTTCCATTTCGCGTGGGCGCTAGATACTTTGTTATTTTAAATGGAACACCCTGTATATTATTGTATTTTTGAATTCCTTGGTTAATATTAGGTAGTTAATTAAATGTGCATGGTGTTTAAAACTTTCCATTTTCGAGATATTCAGATATTTAAAAAAAAAATCACGATTTCAGCTCTCTAAATGAGGCTAGATAGCATCTAAACCATATGAGTTAGAAACCTGCAGTTTTCACAATTCGTTTTATCATAAATCTTGTCATCTGTGAGCAAAACGTGTACCTTATTCAGACTTGGAAATACTGAGACCTACATTTAATAATTTTACGAGTTGAAAAATTTTTGTTTCCAAATAGAATGACCCATATTAATTGTCATGAGTAGCTATGTAATAGCGTCAAGAAGGCCTTTCAAAACCACTTCTCTCTCATATTTTTCTCAGGCCTGGGACTGACATTGTCAGTATTTACTGGCATGTTTAAAAAGTGATTTGTCAAACAAACGTAAACCACTAACAACAACTAAAACAAAACGCAAAACGAAACAAACTGAAACTCGGAACAAAACAAGGAGAAAAATACTTAGACCGCTGATTCACATCAATTGCTCGCAGTGTCCTCCATTTCGTCGAATTTGGTTGTTAAGAGACTGTTCAACATTGGTCAGCATGTCCGGCGTAATTTCTTGAAATGTTACTGTGGCCACTAATGAGCGGTCACATATCTTCCGCGGTAGTTGGTGGTGTAACGTAAACTTTGCTTTTTATAAATCCCCATAAAAAGAAGTCGCAACTTGTCATATCTGGATACCTTCAAGGCCAACTTACTGGTCCACCGCGCCCAACCCATCTGTTGGGAAAAGTTTAGTGTAAAAACTGACGAACCGCAGTGGTATTGTGTATTCCATCCACATTCTTCGAAGTGTAGTTAAAGGAATATCGCCTAACAAATCTTCTAGAGTGTTTATTGAAAAATTTAAATAAACTGCTCCAGTTAGATGCTTGTCAAAAAATAATAGTCCAATGACATGGGTTCCCAAAATTGCTCCCCCACACGTTCAAAGACCATCGTTGGCTACGAGTTTTCCGGAATGGTTGAGGATTTACTGTGTCGTAATAATGACAATTATGACTATTAACAAAATCATTCTTATGAAAAGTAGCTTCATCGGAAAACATGACCGTTTAAAACAATCATCATCTAGACGAACGGTCCACCCCTAAAAAAAATGCTTAGAAAATCAAGGTCACCGACCACGAGGAGAGGCCAGAATGAAACCATTTGTAATCGATACATTGAGTTATTGCGAACAAAAAACCTAAGTAACATCTTTGTGTCCGAGTGGCAGGTAATTTGTTATTAACAAAAAAGTTGCAAAATAAAAATATTGCAAAAAAAACGCTATGCAAACAATTTTCCAAGGTAAATTGGGCAAAAATAAATACTTTTTGTCTCTTGACATTTTTTCGTAGAATGCTTCCTTTTCGAGCNCACATTTTATCAGGCCTGGGACTGACAGTGTCAGTATTTACTGGCATGTTTAAAAAGTGATTTGTCAAACAAACGTAAACCACTAACAACAACTAAAACAAAACGCAAAACGAAACAAACTGAATCTCGGAACAAAACAAGGAGAAAAATACTTAGACCGCTGATTTACATCAATTGCTCGCAGTGTCCTTCATTTTGATTAATATAGAAACGAATTAGGTTGTTAAGAGACTGTTCAACATTGGTCAGCATGTCCGGCGTAATTTCTTGAAATGTTACGGTGGCCACTAATGAGCGGTCACATATGTTCCGCGGTAGTTGGTGGTGTAACGTAAACTTTGCTTTTTATAAATCCCCATAAAAAGAAGTCGCAACTTGTCATATCTGGATACCTTGAAGGCCAACTTACTGGTCCCCCGCGCCCAATCCATCTGTTGGGAAAAGTTTCGTGTAAAAACTGACGAACCGCAGTGGTATTGTGTATTCCATCCACATTCTTCGAAGTGTAGTTAAAGGAATGTCGCCTAACAAATCTTCTAGAGTGTTTATTGAAAAATTTAAATAAACTGCTCCAGTTAGATGCTGGTCAAAAAAGAATGGTCCAATGACATGGGTTCCCAAAATTGCTCCCCCACACGTTCAAAGACCATCTAATCGTTGGCTATGAGTTTTCCGGAATGGTTGAGGATTTACTGTGTCGTAATAATGGCAATTATGACTATTAACAAAGTCATTCTTATGAAAAGTAGCTTCATCGGAAAACATTGCCGTTTAAAACAATCATCATCTTGATTTAACATCTCAAGTGCTAACTGATAAACTCCAGTCGCCGCTGAAAGTCTACATTTAGTAACTCTTGGTGTATTTCGATGCGATAAGGATGTGTTATGCTGTGCTTTTGTAAAATCCTATTAGACAAGGCGAAATCGGCGGCTTCGTAAGAAAAAATTAGTGGATTAGATTTTTTTGCATAATCACCTCCGTGAGATGTCCCCGAATGAGGATCAAAATATTACCGGCCAGTAACCTGGTCACAATTTTTTTAAACAATTTTTTTTTAAACAAATTGCAAAAATAACTTGTTTTGCTTTTTATGTATTTTGGTGTATTCTAAACAAAATAGTTCCTATGCACTATGCTCCTAAAATCAACGGTTTCTGAGTTATAAACAATTTAATGTACGAAAAAATGCAAAAACGGCCATTTTCAAGACTCACAAACAAAAACAAAAAAATCAAGTTTTTGATGTTACTAAAGTTTAAAAGTAAGCTTTAAACATCCCTTGACAAAATACCTAGGAGTTATTTGGTGTAATTACATTGCAATGCCTAATTAGTTACCGGCCGGTAACATTTTGATCCTCATTCAGGGACATCTCACGGAGGTGATTGTGCAAAAAAATCGAATCCATTAATTGTTTCATACGAAGCCGCCGATTTCGTCTTGTCTATATGTATCGACGTTGTACTAATACAATTGCAAGGCCTTCTTGACGCAGTGACATAGTTACTTTTTCGGACTTTAGAGAAGAATCTGATTTTTCTGGAAAACTGTTAAAGATAAGAATGAATAACCTTATATCAGTCGAAAGGGCATTCAATTTTGCATTCACCCATGATAATTAATATGGGTCATTCTATTAGAAAAAAAAGTTTTTCAACTCCCAAGATTATTAAATTATTATTTCCGAGTCGGAATAACGTACACGTTCTGCTTACAGGTGCCAAGATAGAGTAATTTATGCCAAAACGAACTGTGAAAACTGCAGGTTTGTAACTCTTACGGTTTAGATGCTTTCTAGCCTCATTTAGAGAGCGGAAATCGTGATTTTTATAAAAAACAACTGATTATCTCGAAAATGGTAAGTTTTAAACACCATGTACATTTAATAAACTCTACTTAATATTAGCTAGGGAATTCAGAAACGCAATAATATACATATAGTGTTCCATTTAAAATAACAAAGTTATGTAGCGCCCACGCGAAATGGAACATGATTCCTTACATCTTGGTTCCTTACCATCTCTCTCTACATTCCGTTCATGGTATCGGTATACCGAGGACTTGATGTGATTCACTCGCGACGAAGCATGTGCGGAGTCATCACTGAAGATGCCGGCGAAACATTTGGATGCGATCAGTTAGAGACCACTATGGAACGTTTCAGAGGTTCTGTTCGTAACGGCTTTAGGACCATCACGAATCGAGATAATCATCAGTCCGGGCCTAGGGGCTCTGATAACTTAGCCTACGAAAACAACAATGCAATCAAAGATTTCTAGCTAAGGCTAAAGAATTTCCAGGTAAGTGTCTACCTAGAGGCGACCGGGTACAATGTCCATGGCAAAACATCTGGAGAAACCATCGTACTTTAAATATTGTCTCTCATTCATAGGATAACCTATTAAATTAAAGATATTCCAGAATCTTTAAATAGAGTAGAAATATTTGACCATTTCCATTTGACCATCCGAACTTCACCGACCGGATGAAATAACATGAACCGTACGTAATCTCTTTGAATTGTGTCCATAAACTAAAATTTCCGCAGTTATTCTTCAGAACGAAGTTCACCGGTCCGATTGTGCCGTAGGACAGAGAGAACTGCCATAAATCATCCAATTTGCTCCAAAATCGCCATTGCACACGTAGCCGCTTAGATCACGTCTTCGCGACGCGCGTGCCACCGGGGGTGGCGCAACAGCTAACCCGGCGGCGGTAAACAATATCTGCTAGATTAAAAACGGAAACGTCAGCCGCCGGAAACCCGACAACAACGTGACAGGTGTCTGCAGGGGATTACCCATTGTGAGGCGCCTTTTGTTGCGTATTTTAATAAGAACCGCCATTGTGGGTGGATTTGAATACGTGCGAGGAACGAGAGGTACCGGGGATTACTCGCTGGCCAGGCTCCTCGGTCGATTTAACAAAGCACACAATAACTTTTAACTACTTGTTCTGCCGCAAGAAATTCTATTTTTATTTCTGGCTCCGTTACACAAGAGGTTGCAAATTAAATTTCTCTTCGAAGCCAGTGGGTGCCTAATGGAAAGTAATAAAGGTCTTTTATGAAACGAATAATTTGGTGTTCCAGGAATATAACTAATAATAAATAGACAAGAACGGTTTATTTAACAGATATTAATGGAATGAAAAATAGTTATTGACTTATAAAAGTAATTATAATTTATTTTGGTTTTGCTGAGCGTTTACTTACAAAGTAAACTTACATAAAAATTATAACAGGGCTTTACAAAGACAATGTTTTTTCATTCAGCTAAAACAACTTATTTATTTATTAAAGCTGTGAATCTCTTTACTGTTAGTTATCTGAATGATAAAATTTAAAAATTTATAAATTATATACATAATTGCGAACTATCCTTTCTTTTTCTTCTCCATGCCTTCCTGTTTTGAGCTAACCGCCTGACCTTGTTCATTTGATCATTTTTGTCCGCTGTTTATCCTCTTGTTCTGTCTATAGCTTTTTAAATCTTCGTACTTAATTTTTTCCTTGAATTCTGGCTTCCTATATTCATTTTGATATTCTGTCATCTTCCATTCTATTATATTTTTGACGCTTCTTCCTTTTCTGAAACCATGTTGTGATTCTTGTAAAGTAGGATCTGTCTGTTCCTTTAATGTATTTCTTACAAAAGATAAGATAAGATTCCCCACAACAGAACAGATAAAATCCAAAAATAGAATCTACCAATACAGATAGAAGATTTGATCATCTAGACTAAGCTGATTGACATACGATATATGATATGATATGATATGATAATATATACTTTGTCTTCTGTACAGAATTAACAAAAAATTATGATTAGTCGGGGGTTCTTTTTAACGAAGTTATTATTACCTGAATTGAAATCTTACAGTGCAAATTGAAACACTTTGTACAGGGTATCTACTTTTGTTTATAAAGTTATATTTTTCAATGACTTTGTTTATTGTTTTTATAATTCATAACTTTACTACGAGACTAATGAAGTACATATGGTCTCTTTAGTCTATATTGTATATCATTCGATATCATTTGACGTTTTCGAAATGAAACGAATTTAAATACCCATGTACTTTATTATGGAGCGTTGGGATTTGAGATTTTCACAATTTAGAACAAAAAATAGTTTGGATTTTTTATACTGTTCAAAATGTATTAAGGTGGCCATATTTCTGGCAAAAAATGACCCGCATTTGTAGTGTTTTTAGGTACTGAAATCTCAAAAAATAGAGCATGAAGAACAAAACTAAATGCAAAAATAGAATCCTTAAACTTTTGTTTATTCATTCTTACCATTTAAAAGTTGCTAATATAAAATTATAACTTTAAAAACACGTTTTTAAGACTCACCTTTGTTGCTAACCTAATGTCACATCTTAACATGGATTTTCTCATGCATATAAAACAAAAGTAAACAATTTTATATGCAGCACTAAGTAAGTTTATGTCATACGAATATTTAGGTGTACAGAAAAATATAAAAAAGTAGTTATTTTGACAAATTTCTGTACCTAAAAACATTTCGGCATTTTTACATAAGGTTCATTATCTCACAAACTTCGTCTAGTTCATTGTCTAGAAATCTGTCAAGATAATACAAATTTTACTCAATTTTATGATACAATAGTTCAGCATCCGATTAAGAGGTGGCGGTAAAGTCAATTTCTATTACACAGGGAGCCAAATTTTGCAAATATTCTGTTGAAAATTAGTTTTTAACATAGGTATTTAGTTTTCTAAAAAAAAGTCGGGAGACTACTGTTACCACTTCTATCCAATTAAATACAGGGTAATTTAGAAATACAAGGAAAAAAATTAGGTAGGTACAGTCTACTTACGTGAGAAATTTTTTGACCCGTATTTTCTGGTTTCTCGATTTCTAATTTTTGTAGGCCCTGCGGCTCCTTGAAATTG
>NW_019416706.1:177938-211567 GCF_000390285.2 Anoplophora glabripennis | reverse complement strand
TAGTTCCGTCTATTATGTACTCGGAAAATGCATCGCTGAAAAGAGAAATTAAAAAAAAAATCCGATTGCATTTTGATAGCTTATTATTTTAATTTTTTGACAGGATAAAATAATTCTTATTTTACCTGATAGAGGGAATGGAGCCCTTCAAATCTACCTTTTCAAAAATGTGACTAAATGCATTGTTCTGCAGAAAATGCATTTAAAAAAAAAGCGCATCTTCGAAAAAAAATTTGTTTTTCTCAAAAAGGCCATATTTTTTTATCTCAAATTTTTTTTGGAGATTCTTAGTACCAATACTTCAAATCTATATCTTTCTGAAATTTGCGGTGTTTGCTTTTTATAGCATAAAATTTAAAAATAGAAAAACTACAATAACGTGAATAAAATAAAAAATTCATTACTAATCAATTATATATATATATACAAGTAATCTAAATTTACATGAGCAATTAGCTTTTTTTCTTTTTGAATTGTTTTCTTTTACAACTTTCTTCACTTTTTATGCTACAACTTTCACTTTTTTGTTTTTATTTTCGTAACATTTTTGTCCATTTTTTTGCTAATGATTTTTTCACGGTTTGCTTCTTTTTGGTAACTTTTTTTAATTTTTCTTCAAATCTTATCCAAGGATGTGCAGCAGTTCGAGCTATAAAACATTTAGTCTCCCTTTTAGAGATAACAGACTTCCACATGTGGCAACGTTGAATACCCTCATATTTCTGAATTAAATTTCATTTTACTAATTTCAGAAAGATATACCTAGATTTGAAGGTATTGGTACTAAGAATCTCCAAAAAAAATTTGAGAGCAAAAAAATATGGCCTTTTTGAGAAAAACAAATTTTTTTCGAAAAAATGCATTTTCTGCCGAACCAAATGCATTTATTCACATTTTTGAAAAGGTAGATTTGAAGGGCTTCATTCCGTCTATCTAGTAAAATAAGAATTATTTTATCGTCTCAAAAAATAAAAAAATCAAAATGCAATCGGATTTTTTTTTTAATTTCTCTTTTCAGCGATGCATTTTCCGAGTACATAATAGACGGAACTAGGTATGCATCTGAGATGAAAAGAAAAAATAGGGGTCCTCTTATTTTTGACCAAGAACAATAAAAAAATATTTTGGAGTAGCTTGGTGACAGGTCCACATGGAGCTCTGCATGATTTGAGATGGAATCGGCCTTCTATATAATTGGATAACTTTTATAGCTTAAATTCACATGTTAATTTTTTGACAATATTTTCTATGTATTTCTAAAATTTGAGCAATAAAATTCGAACCACCTCGTATATTACACATTAATAATAAAGATCATTATGTATTATTTAATTATTCCTTTATTTCTGTTCTCGCTTAATCTAATTGTTTGATTATAAACATGTATATGTATATACGTAGGTACATACCATTCTATAGACCCAATTATTAGTTATTCAATTTTATAAAAATATCTTTTAAATTTTATACTTACACTTTGCTGCTACTAGGTACACGCAAAATACAGTACCTACTATAAAATACACAAAAATATAAGTATCTAAGTCCAAATCACTAAGCACACAAACTCTAATAACTAACCACTTTCACCGCAAAATATAAAATGGGACTGACAATGATATTGAAATTTAATATACCTACCCAAAGTAATAAATACCTTCCTAGAACTCGCGCCCCGTCCCCTTATCGCACTTGGATGCAAGTGTTATAAATTCTTTAGGACAAGGGCCGAATCGCATGACCTTCAATTCCGTTTCGGCCACCTGTTATTTACTGTACTTTAATTCTAACATTCTTCAAATATTTGCAATTCGCATTATCTCCGCTAGGCACCAGCACTTCCTGGGATGTAAATTTATATCATTGTCTGTCAGCGATTGAGGTACTTTCTTATTTAGAACATGGCAACCTTAATACAATAAGAAAATTCTCTCTCTTGCTGAACAAAGTGCGTACCTTTTTCTCTTCTCAGATTTTAGGTATGGTACTTGAAAAAATTCATATTTTACGTTAAGCCGACTACAGATGATGCAGTCACTTGCTAAATACTTGTCAAATGTAAACACATTCTAAAATCTTATGGATGTTGCATATCAATACGAAATGCACATTTATTTGTGCAAGTAATGAACATTAACAAGAGCTCAGCCGCTAAATTTCCACTCTCCTCTACAAAAATTGATTTTGAATGAACAAAATGATCTACATACGTTCACAGTATACAAAGAAAACGATGCCACATTTCATCTAATAAATCATTGCTACATTGCAACTTTTTAACATACTAAAGAAGTTTACTCAACTATTTTAAGCAACTAAATTATGTCTCAGTAAGTACTTGATAAGCACGGCTATCTCAGCAAACTAAAACTATGGTACATACTGACGATTATCCTTTGTACTATCATCAGCCGCATAGTCTAGTTCAACTATTGTATTTTTACCCGATTTTTTAATTAACGATAGAATAAGTGTTGGGTTTCTTTACGTATACCTATGTCGCATTGCATATAAAATTATGCTTCTGCAAATGTGTCCCTTTCCTTATACCTCATGTGAAAACAAAGTACAGACCTGAAATGTACGATTTACTAGCAGACCTTTGCATAATATATTTTTAACAAGACATTTTGTTTGAACTATTACAAACAGGAACAAGAAAGAAACTTTAACAGAACATTAAACCCTTCTAATAAAAAATTTTGTTCCTGCTGTCCTAGATGGCAAAGCAAACAAGAAAACGCGCGGGATACATTCACATTTTTAAACGAATGGAAATATTTCGGCTGGCATAATAGCTTCCTGCTGTATTTTTTGTCTGGTACACACATTTAATACTTGTGCATTAAAGTGGCAAATTGTAATAAGCCTTAGTAGTTTGTTGAAAGAAATATATATTTTAAAATAATCTTTTGACGTATTTTTTTAACACATTTGGGAAATAAGTTTAGGCGCTATTAGTATCACATTATAATTAGGCTAAATTAGTTATGGAGTCCTTGTCTATTTATTATCAAAACTGTAGAGGTTTACGTACTAAAACCAAAGAATTTTATCTTTCTTCTTTAAATGCAGATTTTGACATACTTTGTATCACTGAGTCATGGCTTAAACCTAACATACATTGTGAGGAAATTATTGACACGTTAGTCTACGACATCTACAGGAAAGACCGTTGTGATTGCAACAGTGATAAAAGTGATGGTGGTGGTGTTTTCGTGGCGATATCTAAGAAATTTTCCTCTAGTGATGTGTCTACAGAATGATCTGCTAATAACATATGCGAAGATTTATGGATTAAGGTTTCGTTGCCAGGCAACAGCAAGAAAATATTTATTTGCTGTATCTACATTCCACGTTATGCTACAACTACTTAGACCACTTCAACAAAGTTAGTAACTGTACTGAAAATAATCGTAATGATGTGTTGTACGTGGGAGACAATGAATGGCTCCATCTGTCGTGCAGACTTCCAACTGTGTCATTCAAATGACTACAGTAGGAAGCGACCTGCTAACTGCAGGTACTTTGTTGCACGACTGCCACCCACAGAGGGCGTAACACAATGTTTGAGTCGTCAGTGCCGCGAGAAACAACTACTCCGAGGGCTATTTGCCCCTTCCGGCATCGAATTATACTCGCGACACCTAATACAACAGCTAGGATCGTTTATCAGTTTAACCCACCAGGGACAGACCCGTTTCGGACTTATTAGTCCTCATCAGTGTGTCATAGGTGCGACAACCGACAAACGACCCAGCTGTTCTCCGTCGTATCATCACGAAGAGGAAGTACATTGTACGTGGGAGCCAATGAATGGTTCCATCTGTCGTGCAGACTTCCAACTGTGCCATTCAAATGACTACAGTAGGAAGCGACCTGCTAACTGCAGGTACTTTGTTGCACGACTGCCACCCTCAGAGGGCGTAACACAATGTTTGAGTCGTCAGTGCCGCGAGAAACAACTACTCCGAGGGCTATGATGACTCAAACATTGTGTTACGCCCTCTGTGGGTGACAGTCGTGCAACAAAGTACCTGCAGTTAGCAGGTCGCTTCCTACTATACTCATTTGAATGGCACAGTTGGAAGTCTGCACGACAGATGGAGCCATTCATTGGCTCCCACGTACAATGTACTTCCTCTTCGTGATGATACGACGGAGAACAGCTGGGTCGTTTGTCGGTTGTCGCATCTATGACACACTGATGAGGACTAATATGTCCGAAATCGGTTTGTGCCTGGTGGGTTAAACTGACAAACGATCCTAGCCTAGCTGTTGTACTAGGTGTCGCGAGTATAATTCAATGTAAGTGATTACAACTTGAATATATTTCAATGGTCCTATGATATAAAAACTAAGTCATTCTGACATACGTTGTTAAACGATGAAATTTATCAAACTTTTTCTGATTGTATGTCATTTAATAGCTTATTCCAGTTTAATGGTTGTGTTAATAGTAATGATAGGATATTAGACTTATTTTAATCCAACTATTCAGATATTATAGTGAGGAGGTGTGATTGTCCTTTTGTTAAAGAAGATTTATATCATGTGTCACTTGATATTCAAATTGATGTATCTTACATTGAAATGAAAGAACCTAAAGTTTCATATTTGTCTTTTAACTTCTTCAAAGCAAACTTTAATAAAATTAATGCCGAACTTAGTATCGCCAATTGGGAATTATTATTTGATAAGACTACTACTGATAGAGCTATTTCCATTTTTTATGAGGTCCTAAATAATATTATAGAGAAATATGTTCCTATAGTTGACCATAAAAGTATAAAATTTCCTATCTGGTTTTCTACTGACATAAGGAAACTGCTAAGGCAGAAAAGTATATTCCATTATAGGTGGAAAAAATATAATAGAGTTGCTGATTATAATTTGTTTGCAAGTTACAGAAGTCAGTCTAAAAAACAAATACACATTGATTCCAAAAAATTTATTGCTGATACGGAAAATAATATTATTAGTAACTCACAAAGATTTTTATAAGGGTGCTGGGTGTGACAATATTCCTCCAATTTTTATCAAATCGTGTTGTAATCATATTAAGTTACCACTTTTTTTAATATTTATTAAATCTATTACTGAATGTTGTTTCCCTGAAAAGTGGAATATTGCTAAAGTTACACCTATTTTTAAATCTGGCAGTAAATATGAGGTAAATAATTAAAGATCAATTTCTATTTTATGCACTTTTAGCAAAATCTTGGAATCAATTATTACGGAAAAATTATTTTTTCGAGTAAAATATTTATTAAACGAAAATCAGTATGGATTTTTTAGTTGTAGATCTACTGTGACTAACCTTGCTCCTTTTGTACAGTTCATCTATGATAGTATGGATAAAAATGTTCAGGTGGATGATAGATACACGGTATAGATACACGGACTTTTCGAAAGCTTTTGATAAGGTTCACCATGATACTCTCTTTAATAAGCTTCGATGTGTTGGTGTGTTTGGCAACCTTCTGGCATGGATTAAATCGTATTTAACCAATCGTTCCCAGTACGTTGTGATTATGAATTGTAGCTCTGATATCAGCAAAGTTACGTCGGGAGTTCCTCAAGGTAGTCATATAGGTCCTTTACTGTTTTCTATATATATAAATAATAAATCTAACTGCTTTAAGCATTGTCATTTCTCGATGTATGCTGATGACCTTAAGATGTTCAAACGTATTTCAAGTGATACCTACTGATGTTGTTGAATTTCAGGAAGATATTCATAGATTGTATCATTTTTGTTAGTCTAATTACTTATTTATTAATGATAATAAATGCACATACTTTTCAGAATCACTTTATTCTTGGTTCTAATATTGTTGAAAAAGCTTATAGTATTAAGGATCTCGGAGTCATCTTGGATGATAAGTTGGTATTTGATGCTCATATTGATTACATAGTCAGACGTGCTTTTCGAATGTTGGGTTTCATTTTGAGACTTAAAGGATTTTAAAAATATTAAAATTATGTTTTGTCTTTATTTTTTTTTTGGTTAGGTCTCAATTAGAATATAATACGGTAATTTGGTCTCCTTTGTATTTTAAATAAATATATAAACAGAATTGAGCTTGTCCAAATCAAATTTATTAACAATGTTAATTTATAGATTTAATCGCGAATTGTTACACGTTCCATATAAGAACTCTCTCAATTTTTTGATTGTGTTTTGCTGTATAAAATTGTTCATGGATACTTTGAAACTGATATTTTGTCTCTCATAAATTTTTTAGCCCCGGCGTATGCTAACCGTCAGTTCTCGGTTTTCTATGTTCAACTCTCGCATAGTAATTAATTTAAATTCACCGTTCCATAGAATTCCAAGATATTTTAATAGCAATCTATGTCAACTAGTTGATATCTTTTTCTTATAGGTAATTCTTTTGCCTTTGTTTTATATTCTCACATTAGTTAGATTATGTTTATATTGTACTTCATCATCTTGTTTTTTTGTTATTTGTTTAGTGTTACCCTGTTATTGGGATTTTTAATTCTGTTGAGTTTCCTAATTCTTAAATAAATAAATAAAGAAATAAATTTCAGTGTTTAGTGAAGGAATTTTAAACGCCCTGGAAGAGAATCTTGGTGTTAGTACTCGAAAAACACAAAATTTCAAGTGTCATGCTGTGTATTTCATTTATCAGATTACTGCTAGATTACTTGTTAAGTAATGTTTCATAGTTCATCTTCAGAAGAATCAAATTTTCGTTTTTGCTTTTTAATAACCTTATCATTAAATATGAGATTTCACAACAACGCATAGCTCAGTTCCTAATTGTACATGTGCTATGACTATAGCGCGCCGTTGTTTGAGATAACACATCATGTCCACCGGCGGGGTATGAAAATTACTAAAGGAATTGATTGACAGAGTTTGAAAAATTAAACTATTGATACGTATTTCTAAAGGTAGCCTCTGTATAAATATGGCCCTACTCGAAGTTACACCCTGTATTTAACATATTTATGCATGACAAATGTTCGGCGAGTGACTGTTTCTTCTAAAATCAGCGTAGTATGTGGTTCGACAAATTCTATTTTGTACTGAATGTTTTCCCGCTACAAATGGAACATCATTAGAGTAAACAAGAGGAACGTTTTCTTAGAGTAGGTAATTATCATAATGTAATTATGTAATTGCTCAATTAATTTAATTCAGTAAAGGGGCCAGGAGCGTGATATTTTTTTCCTTGCAGAAGAACGGGCGCCCAATTAACAAATTAATTCCCCTTTCACTGGCTCGTTACTTATTTATTTCAAAGCGCAGAAAACTAAATAACAGCCTCGTCTCGAGCCGCAATTTACTTTATTTAGTTTGGGACCTACGATCAAAGGGAAAGAGATATGCTTTTTTGAAAGCCTTCGGACGTTTGGCGCATAGGTTTTCTCAGGAACGGGCGAAGTAGACAATGGAGGAAAAGCCGGATAATGTAATGATCTAGGAATGGGTGTATGTATATGTCGTTGGGCTGATAAGATTGTCTACGCAGTGCTGGTTACAAATAGGACATTTACAAATATGACTTCAAAATGGTTTTGTTTATTATGCAATTTGGTTTATCATTATGTATGGAACAACATGTGTGAGTATAAAAAGCCAGTGTGTCTGGCATTTTGCATTTTGTGAGTAAAATTGATATTAAGAGTTACATAAAAATATTATTTACTTTAAAACGTAAAAAGAAGTAAATATGTCATTTGCCAAGGATGTTATGCTAACTCTGCGAATTTGTATTGCTGCCATCAATATCTTTATTCATACATATTTTATTGTTAGCATTATATTTTTACTTTTTACTTACATCGGGTCTGCCAAAATTCATTGTTTAGCAATATTTTAAAATAATGAAGATTTAGCAACTACAGTTCGCAATTTCCGTACCAAATATGGTCGAACTTCATCAACTTGAAGATATTAATTGAAAAGTTAACACTCTGGCTGTCCTTCAACAAGTTGTCCAACACAAAACATTGGAGCAGTTCGTGAGAGTGTTGCTGATAGTCCAGGGAATTAATTCGGCACCATGGTCAGGAATTAGACATTTCGAGAAACTCTCTACAGTTTATTCTCACGAAAGATTTGCATTTCGATAAAGTTCAATAGACTCAAGAACTGAAGCCTACTCACCACGGAGAACGAAGAGAGTTCGTTGAATGGATGATGGAACAACAAGTGGATGCTGATTTTTCGAACAAAATCATCTTCAGCAATGATGCCTTTATTAATCGACAAAATTCTCGCATTTGGGGCTCAGAAAATCCACGAGTGATTGTTGAGAAACATATGCATCTACAACGTGTCAATGTTTCATGCGGATTGTGGACTGCAGGCATCATCGGATCATTCTTCTTCGAAAATGCTGTTGATCAGACAATAACAGTTAATACTGCTCGCTATCAAAATTGCAAAATATGGTTGCAGACGACATGTGGTGTCAACAAAATGATGACACATGCCTTACAGCCCGAGAAAGAATTCAATTACTGCATGAGTTATTTCCTGGTCGTATAACTTCCCGTTTTAGTGATCAGAATCGTCCGCCCAGATCATACGATACGTTTTTAGATTTGATATCCTTGAAAACTCACCTGTATCTTTACATGGAGTACACTGATTTTTTTTGAAAAGATATGACTAAAATTGAATTCAGGAAAATCATATTTAATGTCATTTATCTCAAAAACAAAATAACCTATAGAAAAAAATAGCCTTTTTTTTAGTTTAGTTTATTGGTGCTAGGTATACATAAGTATTTACACAAGTCAAAAAACAAAGAAAAGGAAAAAGCGAATGAACATAATAGTGAAGATAGAGTCCTATGGTAAGAGTAAGAGTAAAATCTAACGTCTAAAGATACAAAATCAAAATGTAAAATACACATACAAATTAGATACAATACAAACATTAACATAAATAGTCAAACGTAAAAAGGAAGAAACTAAAGACTGACAATTGGAATACATTTTGATTTATTTATTTATTTTCTCAATTATTATATCTTATTTTGTAGGCCAATCAAAAGCGTTGCAAACTAGGGAACTTTTTAACGTTGTTTTAGATATTAGTTTAACATTCTGCTTATCCTAATGAAAAATATTAAATAAGGTAATGGACCAATGTGTATTGTCATAACTCATAATATTAGATGGCACGCTCTTCGTATATTATAAAGAAATATATACACTAAATAAGTAAACAGTGGATTGTTACTATTGAATTTTTTAATTTTAAACTGTAATATTATAATTTAAATAAACTTAGTCTAAAAATTGATAATATGAAAAATGTAGAGTTAGCCTTACAATTTTTATTTTTATGTTTTGCACTAATTGTAAGATTGATTTAAATATCGATAAGTTATAAATTTTTTGGAAGGTAAACCATATTACCTTGAGTATTTTAATGTAGTTTTTAGAGAGCCGCACTCAGTAACATTATAAAGCTGTAACATTTATCTGCAAGCATTTTGTAATTCAACTAGAAATTTGCATAGCGTTATAATTTCCGAATAAAAATGATATACCGGAAAAACGCCGTTAAATTTAAAATTTTTCGTAATATTTGTAATTTAAATATTCTATTCTCTCAATTTTTATTTAATACAGTGCTGTCAAAATAAAACTTCTTTAATATCAACTTTTGGAGTAAGGCAACCTTAGATAAATCATAATATCTTATAATTGGAAATTCATAGATATCTCACTACCTACGCATTTTTTTTAGTGTTTATTTTTATAATAATATAAATGTACCAAAGGCATGCTGTTTAACACTGTGGCATAATTTATTTATTATTAAAATGATTTATTGCTTTTTCAAATCGTTGCCAATGTTTGTCAGAAGATGGTATACAGAGTGATATTATCGCCAACATTATAAAAAATCGGGGCCGGTCTTGGTTTTTTAATAATAGTATGCTATACTTTTGATTGAGCCACAGAAATACCATACTCGTACATAATTTTATTCAAATGGCAGCTGTTTCAATGTTGTACAGGATTACAGTTCCAGCCACTCAATAAAACACCCTGTATCTCAAAAATTGTTAATAGCGGTGTTTTGAAGTTAGACACTTTGTATATGGAATAGTGTTCAAGTTTTTTGTCTACAAAAGTACATCTGTAGCATTGTTGTTTAATTTAATTATGGCCTCTAGTCTCTAAAACTTTAATATTGTGTAATTCTAAAGCGGTTAAGTTTAGCCACTTTTACCGAGTACGTATTTTTTATTTAGAATTCAACTCGATTTAATAATTTCTTGCAGGAAATTCAGATTTTTGAGGGTCAAAAACGTTAGACATATTTTTGTAATGACAGGATAGTACAACTGGCGCCCCCTAGAAGTGACTGCAACACAGATACTATATTCGTAATTGCCACCTTATAAGCCATGAGCAAACTTTCAAGATAATCCGTCCAGATACCGAACATATTTAAAAATATTGGAGAAATATTGGAATAATACATATTCAGTTCAACTGTCATATTCTTCCTTTAAGGTGTGTACCATTGTTAACGAATCACCCCATATTTATTTTTATTCCAGAAATATAGCATAATTGACATCGATATGATATTATTAAATTTTAATTTGGAAAAGTCGATGTATCAACAAAAGTTATAACCAATATACCGACTGTTCTAATAACCTAACAGTCTCTGTCTTGGTATTTGTCCTTATCAATTAAGATATCCGAAAAAAGGTTTATAACTGTGAAATCGCCCTCAGCGAGGAGTGAGTAATGAACGGTGATATGTCTTTGTTTGCTCCTGTTATTCCTGGCAGAACAATTTCGTCGGTTAGTATCAGAAAATTGGAGTGTTCCAACGAAACAGAGAAATGGAATGGAAATTTCCCACTATGGGATAAAATGAAGTAACTGTTTTGGATAAAGAATTACATAAATCCTATTTGACTATATAATAACTTAAAATTATAAAAGTTTTAAAATTTGTTTGTTTAAATAAAAATTTTATCACTCAAAAAACTGATAAAAACTATAACAAATGAACTAAAATAACTACACTGACAAAAATTGTGGAAATTCACATAGGCGTTTTATTGTATTTGTAATGGTTTTTGTACATGAAAAATGTAAATGAATTGAATTGATACATTATGTAGAATTATTCGTTTGAATGTACATTTTTTTTATTACCTTTTAGTTGTACTTTTATAATTAAAAATATATTATTCCTAATCCTTTATGTGTGTTTACTATATTTCTTGTAATTTTACGAATAAAAGTGTGAATTTACATGACCTGATTTGGCTCAGCGAATCAGATTAATCATGTGATCACCCAATGTGATGTTACCGGGCGTATCATTCAGTAATGTTTAGATTCATTTGTGATATAATATATCAAAGTGTTTGACCTATCAAAATATAATATTATAAATAAAAATTAAGGTAAGTAAACAATAAATCTTTCGTTATATCTTTAGTCAAAATTATGAGGACCATCAATAATAGCCATACTGAACTTTGGCTAACCTTTATACAGACTGTAGCTTGGTATTTAACACCTATTTTACTTATTGTTTTATTTACTCTACATTTTGTTTTCAATTTAATGTTCTTAAAAGCAGTGGCCATTGCCCTCGAAATGGTTCAAAGATTCCACCTCAAAATAACACCTAAACGCGAAAAGTAAGGCAAAAAATGTATTCAGTAAAAGTCTTCATATGAATAATCCTTTTTCTGTAAATGCAATTATTTTTATTGTTACTATATCAAAAAGTAATTAAACACATTATCAAATTTCATTTAAATCGGATAAAGTATTTTAGAGTAATTTGGACAAAAACTTACTTTTTGCTAATTTTGACGTCCTCTAGTGCAACTAAGCAACAATAGGTATATTTGCACATGAAATATTGGGTATGTAATAAAATGGTGCAATAAATCTTGGAAATACTTAATATTATTAAAAGAAGAAAAAAAAAAGAGATCGCGATTATTTTATAAGAAGATAAGTATATGCCTAATTATTCCATGAACTTGGATCATTAGTGATTGAAAATATTGAGAGAAGATATCCTCTCTATAAATGTGTTATTGATTAAAAATAATGACGCCTTTCACCATGGAAGAAGATAAACAAACAAAATTTAGTTTGTCAAATTCATTTGAAAAAGAACAATTAATAAGAGATGAAAATGTCGTTTTTTTTATGAGTGAAAAAATTTTCCATGAACGAAACTGATATTCCATGTAGTTAGAAATCCAATTTTTTTCTACTCATAAATTATTTTAATGTTCAATTTAATTGTATGTTTTAATTGCTTCCGCATATGTGCGTCTCGTTGGACATGACATTTTTGCTAAGTAAAATATCATCTTATTTTAATTTATTTTACGTATGTATAAAACCGTTGAAATTAAGCTAATCGATAAGAAAATGTATGCAAATATAATTTATTTACAGTTTTAATAAAAGTAATCATAAATTCGACAATTCAAGTTTTCTATTTTAAGACGAAAATAACAGTTTGCGGTTCAAGAAAGAAAAAATTACTTTTGTAGAGAAAAGTCTTGAAAAAAAATCTTATCATCTTACGGACCCAAAAATCCTATATGACCCTATCGACAGGGAACGTTCTACCCAAATATGTAAAAATATATAAGGTGTTCTATTTAAATTAACAAATTTAACATCCGGGACAATTTTGTTTGGACTTCATTTATTTTTCTACTTTGAAAACTTCAAAAAAATCGTGCAACTTTTGTATTTCACATTTTTTTATAACTCTAAAAACAAAAAAGTTAATAGTGGCGTCAATATATAGTGTATCACTCTGTACTTACCTATATTTTAAGCACATTGTTTTAAACTTTAGTCCACTTTAATGACAATTGCTACGATATTGATGTAATAAGAACTATTCTTAAACACTACCTGCTAAACATCAGTTAATAGTTATTTTTGATACTGTATTGCGAAATTCTACTTTTGCATTCGAAAATGAAAGTTTTATTTGCGAGCAATAGCGAGAATGCAAAAGAATTTTGCAATCGAGTATCAAACAATATTTTTTCGAAAACTGTATTCTACAATTCAAAAATTACTTATGTAATAGTATATTACGTAATAAGTGTTGTAAAAAGCATTTTACGCACGAATGAAAAAGTTAATTCTAAGTGTAATTCTATGAGTGCGTAATTGCATTACACCACGTATTATGTACTATACTTTGCCTACGACCACTACTGTAAATACTTAAAAACTCACCGTCTGCGATCAATATCAGATTCCTATTACGTACGGTAAAAAAATCGCACAGCTTGGTAAAAAAATCGTACAGTTTTCCTAGCAACCGCCTAGTAACGGTCAATACAAACAGTATTGTATTGACCTGTTAATTTTCTAATTTAATTTCCGCCGAATCTCAAAAACTTGAAACGTCTGTTGTACGCGGGAGCGCAAATGGCTCCATCTGTCGTGCGAATTCCCAACTATGCCATTCAAATGGCTACAGTAGGAAGCGACCTGCTAACTGCAGGTTCTTTGTTGCACGACTGCCACCCACAGAGGGCGTAACACAATGTTTGAATTGTCATTGTTGCGAGAAACAACTACTCCGAGAGCTATTTGCCCCTACCGGCATTGAATTATACTCGCAACACCTAGTGCAACAGCTAGGATCGTTTGTCAGTTTAACCCCCCAGGCACAGACCGGTTTCGGATTTATTAGTCCTCATCAGTGTGTCATAGGTGCGACAACCGACAAACGACCCAGCTGTTGCACTAGGTGTTGACATACATACATACACACAGAAAATACTGTTGTAAAAATGCACACAATTGTTCCTAAAATCGTGACAGGAAAAAATTGTGAGAAAATTTGACATTTACAATGTGATTCTTTTGTACAGTTGTAAAATTATTACCAACAAATTATAGATATTCTTAAATATTCAAAAAATATTGTATGAAAGTCTGATACAATTTATTCCTGTCACGATTTTAGGAACAATTGTGTGAATTTTTACAACAGTATTTCCTGTGTGTACTTAAAATATAGCAAAAAATCGAAAATAATTTTTCAGCTGTAACACCCTGTAGAACAAAAAGGAGCAACAATTGATTAAGGCATGTTTGGCTCAATCGCTATATTTTGGCGTTAGCAATCTGCCTTCAAGCTGTGTACTATTATTAATGACTCACTCTGTATACAAAAATTTCGAATTCATGAGAACGACTAATTTTGCATGCTTTTGTGTATAAGAAACTAGTACCCAAATCGTTCACTTCCTGCAAATGCTGTCTAAATTGTTTTAACATTAAAAGTTTCAACAACTCGTAAATTATTATCTGTATCATAAATATACCAATTTTAACAATACATATCCCTACTATGTGAACATTTTACGTTTCCCGAAAATGTTCAAATAAAGCCCTACATAGCTTTATTACTCTGATATCAATCTTACTTGTAAAGCGTAGGTACATTTTATAAAGTAATTCCTTACAAATGTCCAAGCCCGAGGCTAAATGAAATATATCAAAAGCGAATGTGACGTGAACGTCTTGTAATGTTTTCAGTCAATTTGTTGCCTCGAGACAAGGAACGTAGAGACACCCCAAGCTGCTCCCAGAGGCCGCACGATTGCGTCTCAGCTCAGGTTGACCTCTGTAGCTGTCACCCCCCATACGCCTAACACCTACACACCTTGTGTTCTTCCTCGCCTCTCACGAGCCGAGTGAAATGGCATTCGCATGCACTCAATTCCCCCAAGACGTTAAACCCATTTGGTCTTCATTTACTTCAATCAGAATCCTGGAAGTTCCGTACCCCAGAGATATTAGTTTGACATGCACTATACACTTTTAGTAGAGTGAAAAATGATGTTGAATATAACTCTGGAGTTACAGTTTGAAAGTATTTTTCGTTAGTTTTTTATATCGGGAAGTTTTAATGTGGTTTGGGCGGTGGCTACAGACGCCAGGATTTGCATATCCCATTTTTAATAAAAGACACATAAAATACCGAGTGCCTCCGCAAACGTTGGTGTATTAGTCAAATTCTGAAGTTGAATACTTATTTAAAAACTTAGAATTCTTTCCGTTTTTTAATAAAGAACACGCTATACAGGGTGATTCACAAATGGTGACCAAAAATGAAACCTCGTATTCTTTGGTGAATTTTAAGGGAAGTCTTTCGTATAAAATTTTTATCTAGGACGCTTCGTTAAAAAAATACAGGGTGTTAAACTTCAAAAAATATTTTTATTTTTTTTAAATATTTTAAAAACTAGTAAGTGAAATAAGTTGAAATTGGCCACATTGAGGACTTTTTATTCAATTTAGATGCTCCAGTGGCGGAGATACAGGGTATCGGTGGCATATTTTTCTAAATATAATATATATTTTTTTAAATATAATTGTACGCCACTGCTTTACGGTAACAATCATGATATTTTCGGATTCAAATTACTACTCTCTCGTATTTTTCGAAAAAAGCCGGATTTTCAATTAAAACATAAAACGAACTGAATACACCAGACTTCCACCTACTGGATTTCTTTTTATGGGATGCTATTAAACAGCTGTTATACAGTGAACAAATTAATACACCTGAACAGTTAGAAGAAAGAATAAATAATGTTTTTGATCAGATTCAACAATAAAAACATATGAGAGTAGTAATTTGTAGAAAATTGAAAGACGAATCCGAAAATTTCACGGTTGTTACAGTAAAGCAGTCGTCTAATATTAGAAAATATGCCACCGATACCCTGTATCTCCGTCACTGAAACATGTAAATTTTAGGAAAAGCCCTCAGATTTTGGACAATGTTTACACAAATATATGTGCCCAATTTCAAATTATTTCACTTACTAGTTTTTAAATTATTTAAAAAAATTTAAAATATTTTTTGAAGTTTAACACCTTGTATCTTTTTAATGAAGCGTCCTAGATAAAAACTTTATAGGAAAGACTCCCCTTAAAATTCACCAAAGAATACGAGGTTTAATTTTTGGTCACCATTTGTGAATCACCCTGTATATTGAGGAAATATTGGCAAGAAAAGTTTTTTATGAATTTATGGAGAAAATTGAATGAACACAAAAATTTAATAGATACACAGTTATTAGGTATTTTTTTTACTCTATTTAAAACGTTACATTAATTCAAACAAATTTATTACTACTACTGATGACTCCCACTTTCAAAAAGTCAAAGATAGTATCTCAATTGGGTCATGCTATGAAATTTTGACTAAAAAATTGAACATGCTTGACGTTGCAGCATAATTTGCTCCACGTTTGATGACCTAACAACAGAAAGAAAATTGTGTGGACGTTTATCGGCAACTTCTTGAACAGTGACGATGAAATATTCATTGGGACATTCAAACAAAAGTCAGTTTCGATTCAATGTCAAAGTGATGCTCACTGTTTTTTTTTTCGACTTTAATGGAATTATATATTTTGAATTCTAGCCTCAAGATGAAACAGTGAACCGTGTGGCAGAGTTGTAACGAGACAACTCATGGTTTTTGCACCATGACAATGCGCCCGCACTCTCTGCTTTGTCAGTTCGTCAGTGTTGCGCCAAAGATCAGGTTACTGTCTCCTTACTCACCACACCTAGCACCTTAGATTTTTTCTTATTTCCGAAATTAAAATGTTGAAGAGTTGCCGTTTTCAGACTATCGATGACATCAAAACAAATTCGTTACTGACTTTAAAGACCATTTCGAATGAAGCTATCCAAAACTGCTCCGTGAAATGGAAACACAGCTGGAAAAGTATATGAATAGGGGAGAGGAGTACTTTGAAGAAGACATGGACCAATAATGTATAAAATTAATAACTACGTTTAAAAAATGAAGTTCGGTTATTTTCTGAATAGACCTCGTATGCCCCTGGTAAAGCTGTTTGCAAATCAAGTTACTAAAATTGATTCGAAGATATACTGAAAAAAAAAACAAAAAATAAAAGTAACACTTTTTATGTGTATAAAATTATAAGGTTTTACGGATTGCTAACAAAGATTTCAAAGTCTGCACATAAACTCACAATACGAAAAGTTTAAGAAACAGTACATTAGATAAAATAATAATCAGTTTTATTTATCAATATATCAAATATTTTAATATTACACAGCAGAATGTAACAGCGACGTCGCACTTCTTCAGAGATTACATAAGATGTTTTTGACTTCATTTGGTAAAATTATTTAGCTTCGTACTTCTAAATTAGAGTAAGAACGAGGAAGCCATAATAAAATATAGGCTGTTACAAATTCGCTTCTCACTACAGGGATCTCGGAACCTGTAAGAGGTACGAAGTAGCTTAAATTGAGGCAAAGTACCGTAATCAGAGGACCAACATTATGCCTCTAAAAAATCAAAACTAACACGATTAGTTTTCGAAATATTTGAAAAAACCCGAAATTTTGGAAATTCGTGTTTGTTTTATTTCAGCTTTGTTTGAGCTGATATTGAACAAAGAAGAACACTTTCTCATGGCCACTTTTTGCGCTCTATCGAATGGCATAATCAATTTTTATATGTAACGTTTCATCTCTCCAGGACCATCATCAACTTCATTTTTTTTAAATACAACCCTAGAAATTTTATTACATTTTTTACAAGGCTTAATGACCCCCAATACTGTACTGCCTCAGCCCGAACCAGATTCAGACGTTTTGTCTCGAAAATTTCATCTTCAGTGTATTCGTTCCAAATTTATCTAATTTTTTTTATTTAGATTTCTTTGTTTATTGAATTATCGTACACTGTAAGTGTCGTTAGACCCTGTGAAATCCATCTAGTTAACTATTACCAACACGCGTTACAATAACACATTTATTATTATTAACTATTACCATCACACTTGGTCATACATAACTCAATATTGTTGCGTCAAAATTAAACCATTATAACAATTTTAATTCTATTATGACAAATTAATTCTTAAAAATGCATATGAACAACCAAAACGCCAACTGAATATTATTCTTTAAAAAATTTCAGTAAATGTTCAAAAACATTTTCGTTCTGGCAAAGGTTGAAAAAGGAATATCAGCTTAATATTATCGGAATTTATTATCCCTGTAACCGCAACTGTGAAGGAACATGTCTGTTGTATTTGTATGAATATCCTGAAACAAATAGATCGAAATTTGTTTAAATTTTAAGCACTCGAGAAGCCTAGAAATAACTATGGACACGGGAATAATACTCTAATAATTTTTTATTTTAATGCGTGGTGGTAATAGTTTAAATATGATAATTCAATAAACAAAGAAATCTAAATAAAAAATTTAGATAAATTTGGAACGAATACACTCAAGATGAATTTTTCCAGACAAAACGTCTGAATCTGGTTCGGGCTGAGGCAGTATATTATTGGGGATCATGAAGGCTTGTAAAAAATGTAATAAAATTTCTAGGGTCGTATTTAAAAAAATGAAGTTGCTGATGGTCCTGGAGAGACGAAACGTTACATATAAAGATTGATTATGCCATTCGATAGAGGGCAAAAAGTGTAAGTATCACCTCAAACAAGGTTGAAATGAAACAAAAACGGATTTCCAAAAATTCGGTTTTTTCAAATATTTCGAAAACTAATCATGTTAGCTTTGATTTTTTAGAGGTATAATGTTGGTCCCCTAATTACGCAACTTTACCCCCATTTAAGCTAGTTTGTATCTCTTACCGTTTTCGAGATTCCTGTAGTGAGAATCGAATTTGTAACAGCCTGTACATGCAGCAATAACACAAGAAGCACTATTTGCTATCTACTATAATGGAAAGTGATCTCTTCGGCAGATGGGTACGAATTAATATCTTTGGAAAATATATAAAATACCAAACGAAATTGGTGGACATCTTTGAATCACGTTTACAAATGCAGATGTTATAAAATCGAAGAGGAAGGCATTGACTATGGCAGAATCTTACGTAGAAGAAAACAAAATTGCGATATCAATTTTGCACAGATAGTAAGCAAAGGAAGCAATATCAAAAAATGCTGTTGCCGCTACCGATATACTGTCTACTACTTCGAGGGGATATGAATTGCCTAGAATTATTATTTGAAATTGTGTTGATTCCAAGGCATATAAAAACATCCCTAAAAATGAGTGTTAATGAATAAAATACTCATATTCTTGCTGATACACCTTTTACCTTAAGTCGTGCAATGAAACTTATTGCACAGGCTTTTACAAAAACCAATTTCTTACGCTAATTTTGAGTCGATCATAGACAACAAAAAACGATTCAATTTTTGATAAAAAGACTGCAACTTTTAATACCTTCATAGAATTTTGCGCTTCTTGATTTTTTTACAGAATGCTTCGTTGATGTTAGAGTACAAAAACCACGACAATGCTAGAACACCATTACTACGTAACATTTATGAAAACTGGATAAAATTGATGGAACCACCTTTTCTGTAATTACGTAATTCTTGAAAATTTGTTTACCAACTTATTATTTTTCAATAAATAATCTTACAATTACAATGTTCTTAGATTTTTACTTTATTTTTTTTTATGTAACAATGTTAATCTAAACAATTTTCTTAACTAAACTACACTTTAGCATTCAGTTTTTCTTTTATTTGTTGTGTGAAGTGTCGCACCTAATTAAATGTGAATTTTTATGCGTCAACAAAATTATATGCCCGTAAGTTTGCATGCATATCTGCCCCATAAGTAGGTGTTATAAGGAGCTGACTGCGTTTCAAGTATCCGTCCTTAACGGAGTGTTCGTGTTTCCTGCTTTCCTTGAAAATAAGCGATTTCTGCTTAATAAGAGCACTTCGTGTCGTTTCTACCATAAATATATACTTTTCTACCAATCCTGAATAAGTTTACTCACACCTAGCGTTTTGTCATTTCACGTAAAGCTTTCGCGGAACACATTGGTGATTTGTGTATTATATACAGAGCTTTCATAAATGATTACAAGCCACCTGACCAGTAATTTTGACATTTGTGTGGCGTCCGTCGTCCGTGTTTATTTTCGTGTTGCCATAATTTTATTATTTCTTTTGCTTTAATATTAAATCGTACATATTTCAAATCAATCAGCTGTTTTCACAGATAAGCTTTCGGTATTTTGTCGAATTATTGGTTGGTTTTATTTCAGAACGCATTATGCCGTTGATTCCAGAACAAAATACCTTTATAATGGCCCATTTTCTCGAAATGAAGGCGGGTGATGGCATGCTTGCATTCACTCCGTAGTCGCCGATTGTTATTGTTGAGTATCCATTGATATAATAGTATTATTAAGATTGTGTTTTTGATATCAATCTAGAAACCAAGTTAGAAGTATTGGAAACGAATGTAAAGAAACAGAAATAACATATGTTCTCCAAATTGATGTAATTAATTTATCCCACACGAAGGCTGCAAATATGGTGACGCGATCGAAACTAAAAAAATTTTGATCGAGAGGCGCAAGGCCGCAATAAGCAGCTGCAGTGGCAGCGGACAATTTTGAACGAGAGACATAAGGCCGCAATAAGGAGCTGCATTGGCAGCAACTATCTTCAGCTTGAAAAGTTTGGACGAAAACTAAAAGGATCAAGAAAAGTAGCAGTCAGTTTACAATCATCATCTGCCAAATCAAGTAAGAGCGAGAAGTAAGGAACTCAAAAGGGGGAAACAAGAGTCAAGAAAAGGAACCGAGTTATTGGTGGTCGTGAAGATCATATCGGATTACAGCAAGCAATAATTGTAGTGTAATATGTATATCAAAATAGACCTTATGTACCACTAACAATGCGGAAATATTTTTTTTATGAAATTACATTCAATAACCCACCTGCAGTTCGAGCATCAAAGAAATTGATAAAATCGAAATATTTTTGGGCAAAAATGAATCTGTATTCATAACCCAATATCTGTATATTGGGTTATGGGCTAAACAATGTCTAGATTGTCAAAAGTCTAAAGTGTACAAACATACAAAGCCTGAAATGGGATGATTTAATACCCCTAAAGGTAGATTTGAGCAGATACATATTGATTTAGTAGGTCCTTGACCTATGTCTGGTGGTTGTAATAATTATATATTTACAGTGGTTGATCGTTTTAGTAGATGGCCAGAGGCATACCCTCTTAGGAACATGACAGCTGTAACGGTAGCAAATAAGTTATTTACTGAATACGTTAGTAGATTTGGTGTTCCTCACACTATTACTACAGATCAAGGTAGACAATTTGAGTCAGAATTATTTAGACAGTTTACTAAATTTCTAAGGGCACATAAGATACATACTACACCGTATCATCCCCAAAGTAATGGAACGGTAAAACGATTTCAGTGAACTTTAAAAACGGCTCTAATGGCTCGTAGTAATACTAAGCACTGGAAAGATGAAATTCCTATTGTTTTACTAGGTTTTAGAGCTTTAATAAAATATAGGTAGGTATAGGTTAATAAAATATAGGTATAAATATAGGTAGGTTTAATAAATATAGGTATAGGTAATTATAATATAGGTGAATATTAAATATTCACCTGCTGAATTAGTTTTTGGTCAAACCATTAGATTACCGGGAGAATTTTTCACTGAATCTAATAGCACATTGGAGGTTGATTCCACTATTAATCATTTGAGATAATTATTTGGAAATATAAAACCAATTACGGTACGTAATTGTAAAAATCAAAAAATATTTGTTAGAAGTGGTAACTCGTAACAATGATGTTTTTCATACTACTAAAAATGGTAAAGAAGAAAAAAAATCTAGTTCAACGCCCTCTATCTCCGAAACGACACGAATTAGGAAATACGTTTATATCATGAACCTGTTCTATCGATTATTAAAGTATCCAGAATAAACCTAAATCACTCTGTATAGCCAAAATTATAGAACCTGGACTGCAGAAAATCCACACATATTTGTAGAAACCGGTGTACAGTCTTGTGTAGTCATATCAAGAATAACAGAACAACTGTAAAATGTGATATGAACAAGAGAGTTTTGTGGATAGCTAGTGAAGGACATCATTTTGAACATAATATGTAATGTTTTATTGCAAATATGACAATATTGAGTTCTATTTGCGATTAAAGGTTAATTCACCCGATCTGAAACACCCTGTATATATGACAGTTATAACAATATATGATTATATTATTATAAAAGCCAAGTGAAAGCAGTTTTTGGGATAGGTAAGTAATTTGTCAAAAAAAATGATTAGTTTTTGAAGTTAAACCTTATATTTATTTATTTTTATTACGTATATTTTTTAATTGCACTAATATATTCTTTTCTTATTTTAATTCGTCTGATTTTTATTATTACAAGATTGTTACCAATATTTTATTAAGCTTTTTTGACCTTTCCACTTCTAAGCCTGAAAACTTTTTGTAGTATAAAATTAACAGCTAAATATAAAACGTAAATAAATAAACTAAAAGCAAGGAACAAAGTGGCAGCGACATCTAACAGATAATATTTATAGAAGGGCATATTAACAGCTGCTGTTCTCATATGCGGTGCTCCTTTATGTCTTGCCACGTATTCCACCCAATAAATGGCTGTCTCAAGTGGTGGCAGTGGGCGGTCCCTAAATCTTTCGGACAACTCTTTAGCTTGCTGCCTGAAACTGAAATAGAAAATGTTATCAATAAGGCGTCACTACTAATATTATTACAGTATAGTTACGACATACTCTACTCTAATACTCTAATATTCTAATACTCTAATACTCTAATACTCTAATACTCTAATACTCTAATACTACTACATACTACTATGATACTTTAATACTCTATTTAATTATCTACTTATTATAGTTATATGTTAAAATATTACTTTGGAATACATTTTTATTGACGGCATTAATAACACCGGCACACAAAAAGTGGTTTGTACCTTTAAATTGACCCAATAAACTTGAAGTCCGTTTAGCTCAAACATCCCCAAAATTTTGAGAAATTGGCAAAAATAGTGGAAAATCGCCGAAATTCATGTTAGTGAACCCAAAAAAATTCGAAAAAATCTTCTGAACTTGATCTAGTGGGTTTCTTATGTATTTTGATATGCTGACTCCAAATCTGGTGTTTTAAGTTGCATCCCCACAGATTTTGCAAAAATCGCAAAATAGTAGCGAAAGATCACCAAAAATAGCGAAAAATCGCAAAAAATCACGTTAGTGAGCGCAAAAAATAAGAATAATGTTTTTCTGACCTTAATCAAGTGTATTCTTAAGTATTTTGACACGCTGAGTTCAAGTCTGAAGTCTATTAGCTGTATCCCCCCACCGATTTTGAAAAAAAAACGCAAAGAATAGCTGAAATGGCAAAAAACATTAATAAAACTGAAAAAACTTTCTAGATTGGATCAAGTATTCTGCTCATAAATTTTGTCGAGTCGAATTTGAAGTCTGTTGAGCCTCATTACCCAAAAATTTTGCAAAAATCGTAAAATATCGTAAAAAATGGAATTCGTGAATCCTAAAAAATCTTGAATAAATGCAATGGAATGAATTACTTCCAAATAAATTCTACTAACTTGAACTAGGCTTTTTTGATGTTGCTCTTACACTTTTCTTCTCTTGTAGCGAACTCTTTTCTCGTCGAATGACCCATACAGCGAGTTACTCTTTCTCTTCTGTCTACTCTGATTCGTTTTTCGCTTTAGTGACCAACAGAAATCTGCCATCATGTTGATATCTCATCTTCATTGGTATCGATTCTCCATTTCACTTGTATCTTGACGAAATCTTTCTCCTTGTAATCGAGGTGTGGTTCGAGGTAATGTAGATTCTAGAAGTTGCTGACCATATTTCTTCGAATTTTTCGCTTTTATTATTCCCGAGAAAATGTTCACACACTTCTTTAAAATTCAACCCTGCATCTTTTCCTTTAGTATTCATTGTTTCAATGAAACAATTATAATTATTTTCTAGACAACCTTGGAGATTTTAGGGAAGAACAGGGCAAAAGGTTTCATCAAGACCTCAAAGAAATGGAAAAGCGATATCAAGGAAGATGGAACGTAAATAAGTTAGCTGACTATTGTTGGAATCTGAAACGGGATGTACCGGAAACTAAAGATGAAAAAAAAAAGACATTCTCTTCGCAGATCATTTAAAAACAAAAGAATAAGATATTCTAGAAACAAAGATTAACCATAATTTCGTTAGTCTGAGCAAAGGGAAAACTCCTTCTTTAGCTAAATCGAGATATTTTGTGTGCCGATGTTACAAATATTAGTTTTTCTCTGAAACATATGCCAAGTCAAAGCGCTGATAAATCGGTGTATCAGCGTTTATGCTTTTTTCAATAAATCTGATGATGCAACAGCAATTTATAGAACTATATAGAGAATGATCGTATTCAAATTAAAGATTAAAATTATGTGAACATTATGATGTTATTTTATAGTAAATATTTGCATCTACATGTTCACTTTGTCTGATTGTAAATTGACGAATAAAAAAATTATTAATTATTAATATTTTTGGAGAAGTTGTAAGTGACTTATGATAACAACTTTTTTCATAGATCATTTATCTTACGAATGCTAAAGACTTTCAAGGAATATGTTAGAACTACTTCAGTGTCCGCACGCAGAACCAGGTCCAAAGTCAAAAGATTTGGCCATTAATTCAAAGTCTGGTTCAGTAGCGATCTGATCGTTATGAACATGAAGGGCTGTCGATTGAGATTTTTCAAATGGTTTTGTCGCGAGCGGCATTCTGGATACCATACTGGCCCAGTAAAAATGGGTGAAGGTAATGCCCAAAAGTGATGGTAACTTCAGAACAGACATAAGGCTGGATATTCTTAAAAGGATCATTAAGTAAGTTGACCTATCTCAAATCAGTAAGTATAACATCAGGACTTCTAACCAGACTTTGCAGACTTAGAAAGCATCTGAGTATATATAGAATATTGGAGAAAGGGAGACCGTAACCCAAATATTCTTTCAGTATGATGATATGACGGAACAACTATCTAAGCTGTGGAGCTTAATTCGAAAGCTAAACTCGGATGAGGAAATTCCCTCTAATAGATACTTTTAATCTATAAAAATGGAAAGTAGTTATCAAACCGGATTATTGTCAATGTGACAATAATGCAGTTAGCTTGATTCACTCTTCATATTAATTGCATGTTTTTCGTATGCTTATCAATGTTCAAAAAATTTCTCTTTTTTGTAAACGTCATTCAACATAAACTCTAAAGCCCTTGTAAAGGGCTTTAGAATTTATGTTTATGTAAATGAATCGAGTGATAGTTTTGTTAATTCAAAATTAATGGTTATAGGCTACCTGATACCAATATTCTGACTATAATAATTGCACTTACATTTATTTATTTTCCTGAAAAAAGTTAGAATAAATATTTCATGAAAAAAAAAACAACGTAAATGTTTGAAACAGGCAAAGGGGGACGCTCTTAGGCAAAAATTTTAACTATATCAAATAAATGGTGTTATGTTTTGGCGACATATATTTTCCGACAATGAAGTTCAAGTAAATTTCTTCATAATACTTCCTTTGGTAATTTTAATAAGCAAATTTAGTTGTTTTGAGAGAATCAAAATAATTGTAATAATATTCAAGCTAATCTAAATTGCAATTTCAAACCGCTGTTTAAGTATCTTTGACAATCTCATTTATATTTATTAATTTGCTTTTAGACCTAATTTTGTAATTTATAAAAATTTAATTTAAGATTTACAATTAGTTAGTTTTCTATTTCATGGTCGACTCCCTCTTTGAATATTTGGCGAATTTCATTTGTCATAATTTAACTAACTAATTAATTTGTCCTCATTGTTCAGCGCCAGTAGACCAATAGATATGTAAACAGTTCGACAGAGACAGAGGGTGAGAGATCAAACCCATTCTCTTTGTTGTTAAAATATTAAAAAATGTTAAAAAATGTAATTTATAATGCGTTTGTTTTATTTAAATCTCGAATACTCTAAAAATATTGTTAAATGAAAAACGGTTTACAGATATAAAATTTCAAAAATTCGTAAAACTAGGAAAGTTTATTATCTGTTAAACTTTTATTTAACCATTTTTTTGTCTTTTACATTTTCTGATATCTCAATAATATGTATTGCCGAAATAATCCACGTCGTCTTTTAGGAATTACTCAAATGATGCCACCGATACCTTGCCAACAGTGTTCAACCGGATATATGTGCATATGTAAGTAGTTTATTTAAAAATATGGTGATTGCTCAGAAAAATGGCATATCTTCTCAAAATATTACCACCAGCGTTACTTACTCTGGACTCAGCACTTTTGTCAGAACTTTATACACTGCATCTTCTGTGATATCTTCTATCCTAAGAACCATGCCTCCTCCTACAGATTGAATAGCTTTAGCATTCGTATGCTGGTCTCCAAATTGAGGTATGAACACTATAGGTACGCCACAGTGAACAGCCTCTATGGTTCCCAAAAGTCCACCATGTGAAATAAATAGCTTGACGTTCGGATGACCTGCAAGTTAATTCATTTTTAATACAATGGTTATAATGTATGACGTATTAAGTACCGAACAACTTAGTATTGGTGTAAAAATTTTAAATTTGAACCCATTTTTAATTGTAACATTTAGAATGTAGATTTGACCCATCCTGTATTCATACACACATACATAGATAATACTTTCCTATTTCGTATTAAGTATAGTCATTTTGTACAAGGAAGAAGAATGAATTTAGGCTGATGATCTGACATAAACATTTTAATATCTATGTTTCTTCTCTAAAATAAAACTAATTTTATTTCAATTAAAACATACGTAAAAACTAAACTTAAGTAGGTAATGATTGTATTTGTCTTTATGATTTAAAATGTGACAAATTGAACTTTGAAGTTTAATTTAAAACTTCATTTGAAACAACATTTTCCATAACCTTTTTAGATATAAAAATGCCTTGACGCATTGTATCTTAAAAATATGGAACAAATAGACACAAGTTAGACCATCTTACTTTTATGAACAATTAAATACTGTATTTATGGCAGCTTTTTTAAAAACACGCTGTAGATATATCATATTTCAACATGGACACTGTATATTCAGCAAACGCTTTAAATTACAATTACAAGCTATCTATCTATCTAAAGTGTAAAGTATTTGGCCTGCTCCAATACCCCCCCCCCCGTTTTTATAATTGCCGAAAACCCTTATATACGGAAAATCTCACTCTAGGGGAGTAGGGAGTATAGCATTTGGAATTACTGTAAAAAGAGAATGGAAGTTTTTGTAGGACCGTATCTGCATGTATTTTGACGTGTTGAAGCCGAATATGAAATCGGAATCATTCTATCAATCTCCAGTATTTTTATAGCGTGCAAAATAACCTAAAATCTGAGAAACTCAGTCATTTGATGTCCGCAGAGAAATGAGGGTATTCGAATCATTTCCAGATAAGAAATGATTTTTCTTTTACTTCGTTCATTCTTTTGTAACGAATTATCTTCAAAGGATCTATGCACTAGACTGCTTTTCCTTTTCTGTGTTTTTGGCTAGTTTTTTTTTAATCATCCAACAAATTTTTAAAGATTTCCAACTTTTCCTCAACTAAATTCTGATAATAATCCTTACTCTTCTAATTAAATTTCGTTATTCGAAATTTTAAAAAAAATAGAGGAAAAAAGAGGTTTCGTTTTTCAAACTGCTGGCGAAACCCATTAGTGGAAACCAGCAGTTTGTACATACCTTCGACACATAAATATAATATTGAAGCTAGAATCACATCTGAAAAGCAATGAAACTTTAAGATATATTTTTTGTACTATCAAAAATGTTAATCTATTAGAGATAATGAAAGATGAAGTTGGACCTCGTCTATTGTGAACAAATAGAATTTTCCACATTTTTCTTATTCAAAGGCAGTTTTTCGGGTGATGGAGCGATTCTAACCCCATAATAATGCATATGTCTCTTCTTTGGAACATACCACTTTTCTTTTTTGTGGGACTGTGTTGCTATTAATAAAATAGCAATAATAATAAGGTTAGATTAGCAACAACGACGAGTCACAAAATCATGTTTTAAAAATTATAACCTTATTTAAGCAAAACTTAAATAATAATATACAGGGTGTTCCTAAATAAGTGTCGCAACGGAAAACTGTAAATTCCTCTTGAAAAAAGAAACATTCTTTTCCTCTTCCATTTTTCTCATTGGGCTTTCATTTTAATTTTTTGCTAATATCTTAGTAACCGTTTGATCTGCAGGACTGAGTTTTTGTACACACATTACCACTATTAATAGCTACTTTTTCGCATCCGTCTCGAATTCATTGAACGTGCCAGTGGTGGAGATTTTAAGGTAACGTAAGGATTTTGCCCCCTAACTTTTACGCCACTGGAAAAATTAACATTTGATAGCAAATTCAGAAGCGCTAATGAATTTTAAACAAAAAGAGTTCTCTAGGTTCATTGCTCTAAAGTCAACCGTTTTCAAGAAAAATGACTTTTTATGAACAAAAACAAACATTTTGCTAACATTTCGAAAATCTTTTGTAATTCAAAAGATAGATAGTGATAATTAACAATTTTAACGAAATTTAACAACATTTGCAACAAGTAGCTATTAATAGTGGTAATGTGTGTACAAAAGCTTAGTCCTGTAGTTCAAACGGTTCCTAAGATATTGGCAAAAATCTGAAAAATGTTTTGACAGCGTGTATCTCGAAAACGAAAGCCCAAAGAGAAAAATGGAAGAGGAAAAAAATGTTTCTCTTTTCAAGAGGAATTTACAGTTTTCCGTTGCGACACTTATTTAGGAACACCCTGTATATAATAAACAAAAGTGAACCCCTGTGTCCATGACGCCCACATTTCTCTGCAACTCACTAATTCCGCAGACCCGTGATTGTGAGGGTGGGTAGCCAAGGTTCCCCCACTGATACTGTCTTAATTTGGTTAGGGTAGGTGTGGGCTTTGTGGTAACTATAAGGGTGCGAAGCGGGTGAAGTTGCTGCTTTAAATGATCTGATTGAAAATTTATAGAAAGAATGATACTATAAAGATAAAAAGAGAGTAGATAGTAAAAAGAGATAGAAATTGTTAAAAGAAGACAGATGTTAGAAAGAGATGGAATACGTTAAAGAGAGAAAGAACAATTTTATAGAAAGAAACAACGACGTTAAGGAAGGAAAATGGTGTTAAAGAGAAGTAGTACTGTGTTAGAAAAGAAATAGGTGTTAAAAAGAGAGAAGATGTATCACGGTATCCACTTTCAATATGATGCAAAAACTATACAGACATACTAAAAAAACTGATCTAGCGAAGCGGGTCCACACTAGCTAATAATCAATAAACAGAACTTCAACAATTGTATTTTTATGCTTACTTTTGATCTACATGATTTATTTTTCATCTCGCGATACATAAGACACAAGAAAAACATGAACATTTTTAGTCAGAAATACGAAATTAAATAGCATTATGGTGCATTATTCAGCAATCTACTGAGAAATTTGTGAGCCAACGAACGTAACCAAGGTCACTAAAAGCAAAACAAGGCAATTCACTCTTGTAAATTACACAGGTCAACATTTGACCTAAGAATAATCACCGGACCTGACCAGGGTACTTATAGGTTTTTTGGATCGCTGATTCCGAATCCGAGGTTGGTTAAGCTCCATCACGTCAGGTTCAAGGTCATTTGAAGGTCAAATGGCCAAAAATGGTATAAAAAATCTGAAAAAATTCATACGTATGTTTTTGGGGTAACCGAGTTCAAAGTCGCTGCTATTTGTACCATTTAAAGACATCTAAAAAGGTCATTTGGAGGTCAAATCGAGAAATATGGTCTAAAAATCTGAGAAAATTTATACGTATGTTTTTGGAGTAGCTGAGTTAAAGTCCGCTGTCAGTTTCACTCCTGAAGGACATCTGAAGGTCATGTCAATTTCATTTGAAGGTGTAATCCAGAAAATCGGTCTAAAAAATCTGAAAAAATTTATACGTAGCCGAGTTCAAAGCCGCTGCTATTTTTACCATTCAAAGATATCTAATGGTCGTATCAAGGTCATGTCTAGGGCATTTGTAGGTCAAATCGGTCTAAAAAAATCTGAAAAAATGCATACGTATGTATACGATTCCTGACCGAATGAGGCGAAAACATAAAAGAGGCTAGCCAGTTAAGGTAATTTTCCGGTTAGTTAGGTAGAAATATAAGCGTGTGCAGCCAATTAAGGCAAGACGAGTGAATGTCCTAGCCAGTTAAGGCATGAACAAGAGCGTGTCCAGCTAGTTAAGGCAAGACGAGTGAATGTTCCGACATTCAGTCGTCTTGACTTAATTGTCTGGACGCGCTTATGTTCTTGCCTTAACTGGCCGGGACATTAAGTCGTCTTGCCTTAAGTGGCTGGACACACTCTTTTTCCTGCCTTAACTGGTCGGAACATTCACTCGTCTTGCCTTAACTGGCTGGACACGCTTATATTTCTACCTAACTAACCGGAAAATTACCTTAACTGGCTAGCCTCTTTTATGTTTTCGCCTCATTCGGTCAGGAATCGTATACATACGTATGCATTTTTTCAGATTTTTAGACCGATTTTCTCGGTTTGACCTACAAATGCCCTAGACATGACCTTGATACGACCTTTATATGTACTTAAATGGTGAAAATAACAGCGGCTTCGAACTCAGCTAGATTTTTTCAGATTTTTTAGACCGATTTTCTCGATTACACCTTCAAATGAAATTGACATGACCTTCAGATGTCCTTCAGAAGTGAAACTGACAGCGGATTTTAACTCAGCTACTCCAAAAATATACGTATAAATTTTCTCAGATTTTTAGACCATATTTCTCGATTTGACCTCCAAATGACCTTAATACGACCCTTAGATGTCTTTGAATGGTAAAAATAGCAGCGGCTTTGAACTCGGCTACGTATAAATTTTTTCAGATTTTTTAGACCATTTTTGGCCATTTGACCTTCAAATGACCTTGAACCTGACGTGATGGAGCTTAGTCAACCTCGGATTCGGAATCAGCGATCCAAAAAACCTAGAAGTACCCTGGTCAGGTCCGGTGATTACTCTTAGATCAAATGTTGACCTGTGTTATTTATCAGATTTAGTGGGGTGGAGGGTGAATAGACATACGATAAAATCGTCCGGCAACCAATGACAGATTCCAAAGAATAAGGGCCGTAATTAAAACTAATTTTAAAGTATGATGTACGAAATAAAGTCAAAAAATTTTTAGACGTAATCATTATGTTTACACCGACTATTTATTAATTTCCTATGTATTAGTAATTTTCAGTGTTGTACAGGTCTGGTCATATTTTTATTTCCGACGAACTATACGACTTGAAATGACAAGTTCTTCGGAAATTTGGGAGGAAGAACACAGCTCACTTACTTCCAGAAAAGCACAGACATTAACCTCTTTTTCTCTCCTTACTTCAGGAATTTGACGAGGTTCTTGATAACTACATTTCGTACACCGATTGACATATCCATACTCCTCAAACTTATGAAAAATATTCAAAACAGTTCTAGCAGTGGGAACTGGTTCGTCGGAATATGAAAATATATACATCGACCAACGACTTCCTCTGCACCTTCTGCACGACAATGCCATTTAATAATATTAATTTTTTGTTCGGCACTGTACACCATTTTTATTTTGTAATATTCCTCTACTTCTTACCAAAGGTTTGAGTGGAATAAAAATAAAAATAAACAAACAGCAAACCGCTTTAGGTATTCGGTCGGTTCAGAAAAATTGCAACGGGTCACGTGCGCTCCCAAAGCCAACCACTTACGAGAGTCCGAGTCGCAGCCTTGATGATATATGTCACGTCCGACCCCTTCCACCCGAAGTTGATAGGGCAGATGCATGTAATTTGCTTAGTCTATGCGAAATAATTACCTGGCCAGACCGGTATAGAAATAAAGTTGTACGCATCGAAACTTCCTAATATAAACATAGAATATTTCGAATACATCCCTGGATGGAGGCATACAGCTTGTATACCAAGGGGTATACCTGTGATTTCCGAACCTTTGCTTTTAGTGACCTTGGAATACAACGACGCTAGCGTAACGTACTTTAAGCCACTCTTACCATCATTACAAATGTATGAACTGGAAAATTTTCTTGGCGAGAATATCCTGCTCTCCCTACTAATGTCTTTATACTGTATTATTACCTTGTACTATTGAGCAGTAAAATTGTTCTGTTTTTTTCTCTTGTATGCCAACCTAAATTAATATGTAACGTAAACTTATAAATAGAACTTTTAATTACAAATATAAGATGTTCCATGACATACACCAATATCGACTTTCACAAAGAGCTGCGTCCTGCAGAACTTGTTTCGAATTTTATAAATAGTGTTAGGGTACGGATTCAAACAGAGTCTGGAGATACGAGCAACAGCTATGGGCTTTAAAACACATGCACGACCACAGTGGTACGACAATGTGTGGGCATAGCTGTTACTAACCTAAAGCCTCAAGTTTACACTATGGTCGTGTCCTTACAATTACACTTTGGTACAGTTACATACGTATATAAGTGAAATTATAAATAAATAGTGTAAGAAACGCAGAGTTAAAAATGTCGTTGACATAAATACCATTATGAAAACAAACCAAATTATGTAATTTATATTAAATATAACAGTGGAAGTGATACTTTTTATATCGGATCCATTGGAGGTGAATGGAACACAGGACGTTAAAAGTGTTGATACTAAGCGCACAATATGATGATCAAATATTATTTTTCGATAAAAATAAAACTCTTCCCCCATGCAGATAATGGAATATTTTGCCCCAAGCGCAGCTAATACTTTTAGAATGGATATTGCATACACCTGGGTCTCATAATGTGAGGTAATGGGATTTATTGGATATTTCACCTACGCATCCAAGTTAATAAATTATTCATAAAAATGGTAATTTAAAACAAAAGCATGTTGAGGTATTATCAGATGTATTTGTAAACATTCAATCTCTTTGTGAGTTTGGATTGTATGGCAATCAATATTCTATTTCACCTGTCAATTTTAATTCTGTTACGATTACGAGTATACTAATACCTACAACTAGATTAATATATGTCTGAATTGGGATGTGAAAACAAGAATGCTTTTGTGTGGGTGATTTTTTACCTGAAACTTTTAAATATCTCGAGAAATAAGTACTTTAGGAAAAAAATTTCCATAATCAAAATTTAATCACTCCAAGGAATATACTATGCTCCGCGGTCGAAATTATAGAGAGTGACTAAGACATAATATAAAAACACTATTACCATAATGCGTATATAATATAAAATGATTTTTATACGGTTCAATATTATTTATCTTTGTGCCGCTCTCTACGCACATCGATAGAATCTATAATCGTCTAGAGACCGAGTTACACTGAACGTCGATCTATATTCTATCTCTGTCTTTTGCACTTGGTAGGGAATAGGGAAATGCTTTTTTAGTGGGTGTAAACGGACTTGATTTACCAGTCCTGAGAAACGTCATAGCATAAGCGTAGACGAGGGGTCTAATTCCATGGCTATAATAAATTTATAAATTAAAAAAACACAATTGGGACGTTTTAAAATGTGGTATTTCTCGTCCTGGTGGTTCGACGATCGAATTTTGGAAACATCGGCGATTTT